>NC_142843.1:28790378-28941893 GCF_061612785.1 Hesperophylax consimilis | reverse complement strand
TTCATGATGTAACTAACAATAACAATAGCTCTCATGTGGGAATACTTGACGACAATAAAATCTTTGCAAATTACACGACACGAAAGCTCGGCTTCAGATAACAGATTTTTTTCTAGTTTTGTTACTAGGCTTTGGATTTAGACCCCATTTTATAGACCCCAATATATTAATTATATCCTTTTAGAGTTATCTTTAAAAAAATACAAAATAAACACAGTTTTCCTTTTTTTAATTCATTTAAAAAAAATACGGTGGATAATTTTTTTTGTATTATTTCACTGCCATGCTAGGCATGACCCAGTGTGTGGCAGGATTGAGATTTTAGATTTTTTAAATGTGAATACGGCACAAGAGTCCCAACGGCTTCCAACAGCCAGTGAGACTATGGCATTACGGCATTCCCAACTGTGGTTGGGAGGCTAAAGGGTGGTGCGGAGGGGAAAAAATTAAGCCATTTCAAGCAACTTTTTAATTCGAATGGTGGTGATACTAAGAGTATTTTCCACTCTGGCACGTTTCGCAAGCATACTATATATTATTTTAAATGAATAAATTGTAAAATAACGCAAATTAATCATATAAAATTTACTTGCGCACACCGGGATTTGAACCCTTACAATCAACCATTTTTGAATGATAAACGGTTGTTTATTAGTTTTTTAAAAACAAAACCTTTTTTAGTAAGGCCATATATGCATAAGGACATAGTTAAGCGCCCTTGAGGTGATTTTCTCAAGAAAGCGCGCTATAAAAACAATCCAATTATTATTATTATGTACCTATTTAAAATACCACAAATAAATAAGGTTGAGCCGTTGTCCCGGTAAGACAGAGATCCTGGGTTCGATTCCCAGTTGAAACCGTTACCTTATTTTCTGTGTCTTGTTCTGTTTCATGATTCAATTCGTAATTTGTGGCATGGTAAGGTGAGACGAGTGAAAGATGAATGTAGAAATTTCAGCCTTTGATTGAGTCAGTGAAGTTGATGTTGCTATGACTCCGAACTGATGCTTGATGCTGAAATGGACGTGATCCGTGTCGAATTCCCCAGGCCGAACATCGACCCTGCATCGGTGGATGTAGTCGACGGCGAATCCTCCAGGCCGGTGGTCAATACCATGTGAAGCGGAGATAGACGGTGGTGGAGTGATCGTGGCGATGAATTCGGTGTCTCTACACCGCGTTGGTGGAAACCGGACTTGTGGGTGGTGTTCAGCACACTTCACCTGTGCTGAACACCACCATTGGTCTTCTGGATACTCTCGTGTGAAAAAAGAAAGCCGAAGGTATGATGGACCTGGTCGGTCGGTGTTGGTGAGCAGGATGGGCTGGCCCCGTGTATGGTCGGTGCGGTGCGGTGCGGTTCGGTGCGGTGCGGTGCGGTGCGGTGCGGTGCTGTGCGGTGCTGAACTGGGGGCGGTCGCCACCCGTAGTTTGTACGGTGGTTTGGCTAGCGACTGACTCAGTAGCGATGCGGGCGCGCTTACATACAGTCCCCTGCTAACCAAAGCCGAGAGATTTTTTGGCTGCCTGTGTACGTCTGGTACATTTTCGTAGGTACAAGGTGTAATCCGCGCTGCTGTCGAAAAGTCTCGAGCGTTCGATGTACTACGAATTATGCTAGTAGCTGCTTGCCGCTACAGTATTATCTTCTTCTTCAATGATAAAATAAATAAGAATTTAACAAACTGCTTACCACAAATCTGGAGTCGTTCTCAATTCCATTTTCTTTTTCAATAAAACACTTGTTTTGTTTATGTCAGCTAAAAATTCTGAAAAGAACTTTTTAAGGAAATTTATGAAAGCTCTAGACGTTCCAGCTTAAGAATCCCAAATAAATAATAATACATTCGCAAACCACCGATTTGTGTTTTTCTCAAGAATACAGTATTTTTCGTAAATGGTTCAATATTTGGAGGATTTTTTAAATGGTTATCAAATAAAAGATTAGCGGGTTTCCAAAAGCAGTTTTCGGGCTAGATTAAATTTTAACAGATTCATTTATTTCAAACCATTTAACTTATTTCCATTGCTAACCGATAGCTGAAGAATACTTCCTTCGTCAAACAAAATCAGAAAAAAACTATTTTCTATGAGATTTTTCACCTTGACTATAAGAGTCAGAATCGAAACGTTGCTTGAGATGGCTTTAACCGTGTTTTGTAACCAGTTCTGAATCCCAAATTCCTCTTCCCCAACTACCTCTCCTCCCAACGGCCTTTAGCTTCATGACGTGTCATAATCTAACTGGATTCGAACGCTGTTAAGCCGTTGGCACTCTTGCACGATTTTAACATTTTATAAATTCCTCGGTGGTGCCATGATGACGTAATTATTAAGTATTGATTTAATTTAATTTTGCCAGCCACCGAAACTGCTTTCTATAAAAGTGAAACTTTAATAATTATAGCCATCTTATCAGATCAGTAGAACATAAAGTAATATCATTAGCTTATTAAGAAGTTAATCTCCCTTATAAAATATCATTAATTCTGTTATTAATTCGTTTCATGGATACTAACTTAATCTCATATTAAATAAGGTGATATTCTTTCATTTTATTATTAATCTCTGTCAAAGTGTCTAAGTTTATATTATGTATATAGCTAGTTAAATATTTAATGCTGTAATAATGAGTTGTTTCTAGCGATGAGTCGTTCATGAGCGAGCCGCACAATTGGGCTAGTTATTTTTCTCTTGGTAAACCGTACCACGTTTTAATTGAACTGTTTCTATTTTTATTAAAAATATCCAACTATTAATTGTTATTACATACTCAGAAACGTGAACGGCCTCTGACAGTCCAACATCTGGACTTGGACGTATGTACCCAAACCTACTAACTACCTAGCATCTTATTTTTTGTAGTACGAGCGGCGTACCGGTATCAAGATTCGTACGATCATTCAAACGCTGGAAGCTGAGAGCCATATCGGGGGAGCCCATATAGGGGGATGCGTATCAGGTGAATCGTATCAGGCGAGCACAGTATTCTCATTGCTCATACGCTGTGAGTTCACGGCTCCTGTTTAATTGAGCCGTCGTTCAATTAAATCGACTCTTTGAGCCGTACAAAAATATTGAGCTGGTAGCGTGGCTCCTGCTCTTAATAAAATGATATGAAAATATGAATAACCCATAAAGGGTTTCGTAAGTTTTACGACCCTTTATTTTATCACAGAGAAACCAATATGCCCCTTAATGACGTCAAACGTTATCTTCTGCGAAGTTTTCAAATTTATTTATATAATATACGTGACGCATTAAAATGTACCTTAACATATCATTCTCGTGTAATTTTTATAATTATAACGTTCGCATTCCAATACTTTAAGGATGTTATAATACTCGTAATCCATTTAGTCATTGAAACTTCGCTCTCGTTTTAAGCAAAATCCAGACAAATTGTCAATATAAATCGAACATTTTTCTTATTTTGTTTTGAACTCCCAAAAGCTCTTTTTTTTCTCTTCATAAGGCGCTTTGTGGATATGGATAGATATTTCGGAATCTTCGATTTTCAACCTGTTTAAGTGAATATTTAAACTAATCAATATTAAAAACAGACGAAGTTATTATTTTCTCCGCTTTTCAAACAAATCTTCTAGATATCCCTTTAATGTTTACTTACCTCTAATTTGTCAGCTTACCCACACTAAAGAATCAGCGATAAAAACAATACTTTCTAATAATATTTTTTTTTTGGTACATCGCGAATCTCTCTTTTTCGATTTCTCTCTTGATGAGATTGAATGATGAAAGGGAATGAGTAGGAATCTTTCTTGGGGCTCAGTGTCAAGCTTGGCTCCAGGTAACACTGTAGCTTTTGTGAAATGTTGGTCTCAAGTTCTAAGATTAGTAAATATTTTAAATTTTTGCATTGTTTTTCCTTTAAAATAATGAGATTTAAGCCGAAGTTATCTCACAGGCTCTTACAGCCACTTTACATTTATTTGACAGCTCGTAACACTACACTTACCTAAGAATATGTAGATCAATAAACTAAAATAAAAGTGATTAACGAACAGTTTAAAAATAGATATGATACTCCAAATGAAGAAGCTTACAAACAAAAATATTATTTTTTTATCTAAACATGAAAATAGGTTAAAAAAATTCAATCCCTGTCGAAAGTCGCTAGAAATCAATCAATTTTAGTAGGTCACAAAGGTTGGATTACTACAATAAACTATTTCTCGGAATAATAAATTACACTCCGTTTTTCAAACGAGATTGAAGCCATTATTTTAAAAGTCAGTAAACATTTTTTTGTATCTTCGCCTTGGGTCCAATAAAAGTGTAATTTTATCCTTAAACCCGCAGTGGGATTATTTTCTGTCAATTAAGTTAGAAACATTATCGCACAACGCATACTTCTATTATTTTTCCTACTATCATTATAATTATATGTATATTTATGTATTAGCTAGTTGCACATAACCTAAGTTTACATTTAAAAAAATGTAATTTATTGTATACAGCACATAGAGGTTGTGCAGTGCCTTCCATAAAATAATAGGTTTTTTTTAATAATAAACTAATGTTTATAAGACAAGGCTTTTTATGCATAGCACAAAGGGCAAGATATCATTATAAGCTATAATTAGTCACGTTATGGCATGAACTTTAAAGTCCAATGATTTTCATAATAAGCAAAAAGTTTAAATTAGAATGAAAAAAAACTTTTAGGTAATAAATTACCAACGAAAAGCTATTTCATGGCTACTGGAGAAAAGGTTAGAATCAGTTTTGATAAAAAAAATGTTATATGGACCCGGAAAACCTAATTACTTTGTGTAACATTGCTTTTTAAGGTATATTTGTATATTATCTAACTAGTTAAACCAACAACATCGCTTTTTAAGGTATATTTGTAAATTATCAAACTAGTTAAACCAACTCATAATATTAACCTTAAAATAACTCACGATAAAACAATGAGTTGGTAATTGCAGTATTGCCCTTCTTCTTTAGTCAACGTTTCGGAAGTCATTACACTGTCCATCATCAGGGCAGATGTGCACTTATGTGAAGTGTGTGTTGATGTACGCAGAATTCATACCGTGCGAGAGTCAACCCTCTTAGAGCCGGTATTTCATTATAGTGATTTGTTAAATTATTATAGTTTTTGGCGTTTAGTTTTGGTGTAGCCGTCAAGGATCGATATCATATAAAAATCAGGGGTAATAATTTTTCCAGTGAAAATTCAAAATTATATATATGTAACTCGTTTTAAAATATTTTTTATTGTTCACAGGGTAGCAGCTCCGGGGCTCCGCCCTTGACGCTTGGCGTGGGGGCCACGTTCGGGGAGCCGGCGGGGGGCCTGCCTCGCACTGCCACGGTGGTCACGAGGTCTGCCTGCGAGCTGCTCAGGGTTCAACACCACGACTTCAGACCTGTCTGGGAGGTAAATACTATATCACCTACACTATTTTTTTCTTGAATAACTTATTGAGTAAAACCTTTAAAATTGTAATATTTAATTATTGAAGGCGACATTAGCTATTCTTTCTGTTTCAGAATTGCTAATATTGTCTTCAATAATTAAATACTCTTAAATCTAAACATAAAAATGTTACACCCTGTAATATAATTCCAGTAGACGGCTTCCGTGGTCGAGGGTTAGGGCTCTTAACTAAGCTGGAGGTCGCGAGTTTAAATGCCGGCGTGCGCAAGTAAATTTTATTTTTGATCATTTTATGTTGTATGACAAATTATTCATTTAAAATAATATATAGTATATTTTCGACACGTTCCATAGTGGAAGATACTCTCAGTATCACCCTGGTGCAAAAATCAACATTCAAACTTAATACGATGCTTGAAAAGGCTTTGGTCGTGTATGGCGTGAACAGATCTGAATAGCTAGGAGCTATACCCACCTTCCTCTACCCATCTACTTCCCTTTCAAACTACCTTCAACCTCCCAACATACCCCGATTGAGGAGCAATGGCTCCAGACGGTTGGGAGCAGTTGGGACTCTTGTGCGGTTTCACATTAAAAAATATATATATTTTATTGGGAAAACCAACAGTTCACAATATTTTATAAGGTACCGTAAAATGTGTGTAGTAATTTAATCAGTTATGGGTTTTCACTGATGTTCCATAATTATTAGTGATATAAAAGAAAAAAAGTAACAAG
Source organism: Hesperophylax consimilis (assembly GCF_061612785.1). Classification (NCBI taxonomy): domain Eukaryota; kingdom Metazoa; phylum Arthropoda; class Insecta; order Trichoptera; family Limnephilidae; genus Hesperophylax; species Hesperophylax consimilis. The sequence goes on along the minus strand of NC_142843.1, from coordinate 28,935,745 downwards.
ACAGAGTTTGTATAGCCTATATATAGCCTTTGTATAGCCTATATAGTTGTGAGGGAGGGGAAAGGGATGGATCTAATCTGTGTAGAGTAATATCCTTTGTGTTAATATTTTTTCATTGATTTTAGGTTTGAAGTTGAATAAATGGAATTCACTGTATGAAATGTTAAAAAAATGTATGAAGCACGGTGAATAAATGTGTTTGTTTTGAGTTAGTGTTGTATTGGGGGTGTTTAATGTGTGGCATATTAATATCGGGTTCGCACGGGCGGGGGCATGAATTGAATTCTTTAGTAATTCAGGGCAATCTATCACAGAGGTGGCTATTTTTTGTAAAAATATTACTTCTGTGGAATTTCTACTGCTAATTCTCCATATTCTCTCTATGTGTAATTTTGTTCGTGTGTAATTCTTTGCATTTTTAATCCTGGCAGTGTAATATTTGTGGTAAAATTCACAACTGTTTCGCCGTGTAAACACGTATCTGGCAAAAATAATATTCTTTTTTTCTATCAAGCCTTATCTAAAAGTACCTCCTCTCCATTCAACATCTCATATCTTCTAAGTCAGACCGCAATTAAAATATTCCATGTATAATTAAGAAAATCGCATATTTAAATAATATTTGTGTATAAATTCGCCCACACTCTCTCCATAATTTGAAAGGTTGGCCTAGTTGAAAGTTGAAACCTAGAATCATTGAAAAAAAAATACTTTACCTTGATTAATAGCTATATTATATTGAGATTAGTAAAAAATAATGAAAAATGCTTTTAATTTTTCATGTAATTTCATTTATTTCCGTATTTTTAATACGTTTTCATATAAATTTTCGGTTATCTGCATATATACCATTTTTTCCACATTTTCCTACAATCCCATGCCTTTATCATACGTTTGCTTTCTTTTTTCTATATTTAAGTATATTCGCATACGTTCTAATGCTTTATATTTAGAAATAATCTCGGAGTTTCGTTAATTTTTAAGAAATTTCGTATATTTTAAGTATTTCGTTCACATTATGGATTTTGAACATATTAAGGATTTTCTGCCAAAGTTAATTTAGTTATCCTTCATTATAACTTCAGTAGTCTAGGATACTGTAAAATAATCAACACTAACCTAAGAAGACCGTCCTTTGTCTCCCTAAGATCAGAACTCTGGGGCATAATTTGTATGTTAATATGACATTGTCAAGTGGCTCCTATAGCCTGCAGTTTATACAGCTAATGATATCACCACATAACCGCGTGGTCTTAACCAAGTTAAGGAATGTGAACACTGCACCTTTGTGGTAAACCTTGGCTAGTATTTCAACTAGGTACCTTTGAAGGATAATGTTAATATTATAACTAACTAATCACCCCGCCATCTTGGCACATGATTCCTTAGTTTAGATCTTCCTTCGTCTGCATTCATACATACTCCTGGCATAGCTCCACTAAAGCATTTAATTCACTTTGTCATTTCATACTAGACCTAGTTATACGCCAAATATGCATAAAAAACTCTAGTAAAGTACATTTTTTATCAAATGACCAAATTTCAACAAATTCACATAAATATTTACACTGATTAGACAAGTTCGACAGGCACAAGTCTTGTACAAAGAAACCATATATAGTATAAATGAAAAATATAATATGCCAATGAAAGTTTTTAACAATTTACACTTGATATCGAAAACGAGAGAAATAGAAAACATTTCACATACAAAATTAAAATTGCGATTAGAAAAAAATACCATATTACACAAATTTCAAATCAAAACTGGTATAGAAAAAACTCGTCAAAAATTACTGGGGAAAATGAGGCGTGCATTTTTTTGTTTGTTTTTATTTATTTCACGCAAAAACAAATTGTAGAGAAAAAACCGTATTTGTATTATTTCACCCTCCATGCTAGGAACGTCCCTGTGACACGGCGGGTGAAACTCACGCATTAATATGATAATTTAATTAAGAAAATTGAATAAGGAATGTGAGAGTTATAGAGGGATTATATTAGATTATAATTCGTAATATTATATATCATAGGAGAATAAATATTTGCAAATTTCTGGATGTATTACTTGTTTTTTTTATATTATTATAATTTATATTTAAAAAAATATGTAAAAAGAATGGTAAAAAAATATTTTATAAATTATCAGCGGTTTTTCAAACCCTCTTTATCAAAATTTCGAGAATTGTCTGGAAATTCAATGTTCATTCGCAAAACTTTCTGTGTTTTTCGACCATTTTGAACAAAGTTTTATACTAAAATTTATTTTATAAAAGTACTACGTAGGGGCAGGTGTTCTGCTGGGTTTCCTTAATTAATATTCAGAAAGCATTAACGTAAAATTACTCAAGGTGCATAATACTATTTAATGTTTAACTAGGATGCAGGTAAGCAAGTATGTGGTTGCGAGTTTTGTTCATAACCCCAACTTAACCTTGCCCATCCTAGCGTAAATTGTTGCAAAACTATAAGGATAATGTTGAAGATTACTGACTAGGAAACAACATAATCTACAGGGCTTCCTCGAGGCTTGAAGGCAGTGTTCATTAATAATGCCGTAAGCTCAACAGTTTCGTAGAACACAAAACGTACATTGGTTCAAGAAGAGAGAGATGTTCTTATTGTAGAACACACAACACTTTTGATTTAAATACAGATATTTTAGTTAGGTACTTATTTAAAAATAAAATTAGTGAACTTTTGGCTAATAAGGGTCGGTTTTCAGTATAATCAGGAAAGATATGAGGAGTCAGAAAATCTACCCGATAACTACTTGACGAACATAAATATTAAAACAACATACATTAAGACAAGTTTTAGAAATGATATATTGTTTATAGTCATGCTGGTATTTATTACAGATAATGAAAAAGATTTGGCGAAATAAAAAAATTCATAAAACGTCACTAAAGATAGTAAATATGTCAGTGATGAGAAACCAAACCTAAGATGGAAACAAAGAAAAATAAAATATGGAAATAACATGGCCTCAGTGGTCTAGGGGTATGGCTCTCGACTAGCAAGCCAAAGGTAGTGGGTTCAAATCCTGGCGTGTGCAAGTAAATTTTATTTGATTAATTTTCGTCTTTTCACAATTTATTCACTTTAAATAATATATAGGACGTTCCAAAGTGGAAGATACTTCCAGTATCGCCCTGGTGTAAGAACACCATTCAGAATTGAAACGTTGCTTGAAATGGCCGTGATTGGTTAACAGATCTGAATAGCCAGGTCCTTTCCCACCTTCCTCTTCCCCATCTCCTTCCCCTCTCCACTACTTTCAGCCTCACTACAAAATTCTGTTGGGGATGCCATAATTTCACTGGCTCCAGACGGTTGGGAGAAGTTATGACTCTTGCGCGGTTTTACATTTTTTTTTAAATCATTTTCGGTCGGTTTATGTTCACGTTTTCCATGCTTAGAGTATTAGCGTTAATCTAATTTTTTCAATAAAAATAAAGAAATTTATGCACGGTTTAAGAATAACCTGACAATATTTGAAAATCTCCTACGTTGAAATGTTGTAATGAAGGGCTTAGCCAGCAGAGGAATGTCTGGGTGGGACCTAAATGCGATGCCAAGTTAACCACTGACCGGTCTAAATGTATTTAATTCCATTTGCCCATTTTTTGCAAGTTTTTACAAAGACTATGAAACGATGTTATATTTATTTTATAATGATGGCATCGGTGATTGCCCTCGGCGCCCGCCCCGAGTTTCATTAGCTGCCCCTGATGAATTAACGGTAAGGCGCTCTGAATGGCTGGTATAATGCCGGGGAAACTTTACAGCAGTCTAGCCGCTATTCATAGATTACATGACTTACTGTGTTAACAAAACCTTCATACTCATATATCCCAACACGACAGGATATCTCGATTAAGATAATAGGGGACAGTCTGGCGGGAGTAGTCTTCGTAAAATTATATAATTTAGCAATTGATATTGCATTGTACATAATAGTGCATAACAAATCCCGCGGAGTAAGGCGGGTTTATTGGCACAGTAAAACATACAAAACATCACGCCGTTTTACGGAGGCAGATCCACCACCAGGTCTCGCCCTATGCCGGCGCATTTTGACCAGTCCGCTCAGGGCGTCCAATTGCCAAGGCGCTGATAATACCTAACACTTAACAGTCCCAACAGTCGCACTCGAGATTATTTTTCATTAAAAACGGCGCTACACAAAAATATAAATCATCCTAATATTAGATATGATTTGAGATTTTCACGGCCAAAAATACGAGTATTTTAGTGATTTAATTTTGGGGTATTATGCCGTTTTGCGCTACCTCATTCTTTAGCCAATGTTTCAAATATCATTACAGTGTCCATTACTTAAGTGTCCATTGAGTTATAGGAAGACCCAAAATGCACAGAACACGCCTAATTATGGAGGCAATTAAAATTCGCAAAAATCGCATTAATATTAATAAAGACGACGAGAAAAAGCTCAATAGTTCTTGGTATCCGGTAATTGACGGCTAAACCAAAACAAAACATACTTTATAAATCATACTGTAATATGAACCCTTATAATATTTAAATATATTTTACACATCTGCCCTGATGATGGATACAGCCTAAGGCAACCTTATTTAATTTTTCAGCAGACACTAATCGTAATTGAAGGTTTGAAAATTGATACGGCAATAAAATAAAAAAGGTCCCAAAGGATACGAAGTATCGATTATGGAATCCAAACATAGTGTATCCGGCTTCAACACTTATCACTTGTAATGAGGTTTGCAATTCACTGAAAAGATATGAATAAAAAAAATTAATAACACTTAATAACGGCTCTAAGTACCTTCCCCAACGTTGAAGAAATAAGACACGTAGATACTATCCGGTTTCTACACTTATTACATGTAATGAGGTTTACGATTCAATGAAAAGATGTGAATGAAAAAACGTAAATGTCTTCGAGGTAACGGCCATCGATTCGAATTACGGATAAACGGAAGGCGAATCAATGTTTTAATATTATTTAGTGAATATATTTTTTATATAAATGAAAAAGCCATATAGCTAATAAGGTAAGGTATTTAATTAAATTAGAACAACAAACGATTAAATTTTCTTCAGTTTCTACTTAGAGGCAGCAATAATAATAATCTGAGGAGTCAAGGATTTTAATAAGTATGAGAACTACCAGAGGCATGTTCAATTTTCATGTGAATGAGGGTGAATATATTTTTTTTTTGTATTGAGATTTTTTTAAACCCCGTTTTTGGTATATAGATAGATCTCTCTTTGGCTTGAGATATGAATTTCTCATTTAAATTGTTTAATGTTACTAGTATTTCAATACACAGCAAATGTGGTTGGTTCTATATAACATATGAATACTAGTAATTTTGTGAACTTACTTGTATGTACATGTACACGAACTTCGCGTAACGTTGTTTACTCCGACTTGTCATCGCGCAACAGTCGCAACGCTCATTCACTCTGTCGAAATAAAAAGGTACTATCAAACACGGCTACCATCTTGGTGTATTGACCGGACATGCAACTCACAAACAATTTTACAGAAAGTGGTCTAGTCAAAAAAGAAGTTCACTACGCTCAGTCAATTAATATTCAACATGTCAAACACTCAGAAAACGTTGAAAAACAAATTAACGACCACTTCGTTATTTTTCGTGTTATTTATTACGGCTGGGATAATTAAAATTATTTCGTCTTTTTTCAACTTGCGTGAACAAATTCAACTGCTTAGCTTTCTAGAATAGAGCCCTTGCCCTGTTTTTTTATGTAGATAGTATTTTATGTAAATAATTACTGTATAAAATGTTGCCTCATTTCGATAATCACTGCATAACATGGAGTCTAGAAACTTCTGCATCGCAAGCAATGTTTAAGAGGAGTAGACAAAAGTTCTAAACAGCGGTTCTTTAGCAGCAGTTTTATGTATAAATATGTCCTATATGTATGTCCCCAAACTCTCCAAATGTCCCCGAAGTATAGGCGCGCTCGAAAAACTGTCCTCATTCCATGCTTCCCACTTCTATATATCTTTACATGGGTATATTGTATAACAGAAAAAAAGTAAATCTGACGTATATTATATTCAATTTTATTGGCCTACAATTTATAGACCAAATAAAATATTTTCAGCTCGTAGACTTTTGTCATCATGAGCTATAAGTCTTTTAAATGACAATTTTGCGGTGTTTTGTGAAATATTCCTTAGCTGGAACTTATAGATCAGAATAAATGTACGGGAAGCCTCATTGGCCTATCCCAGCTTAGCCTAAGCCAACCTTATTTAACTTTTCAGCAGACCCTAATCGTAATTGAAGGTTTGAAAGTTGCTCAGGCAATGAAATAAAAAAGGTCCCAAAGGATACGAATTATCGATTATGGAATCCAAACATAGTGTATCCGGCTTCAACACTTATCACTTGTAATGAGGTTTGCAGTTCACTGAAAAGATATGAATAAAAAAATTATAACACTTAATAACGGCTCTAAGTACCTTCCCCAACGTTGAAGAAATAACACATGTAGATACTATCCGGTTTCTACACTTATTACATGTAATGAGGTTTACGATTCACTGAAAAGATGTGAATGAAAAAAATGTAGGTTAATTAACGAGGCAAAAATAAATACATGTTCGAACGTGAAATACTTGGGGCACATTATTAATGAAAACCTATCGGACGATGGCGATATCGAACGACAAAGGAGAAGCCTTAGCATAGTTTCTAACATGATTGCCCGCAGATTTTGCAAATGCAGCAATACCGTTAAAAAAATACTGTTCAACGCATTCTGTACTGGCCTGTATACGTGTGAGACATGGTGTCACTACCGAACTTGCTCGATGGAACGACTCCGAATTCAATATAATGACGCCTGTAGAATAATATTTGGATACCGAAGATACAGCAGCGCATCGACAATGTTCACGAAACTAGGACTGAATGGATTTGCCGGCCTGATGAGACACCGGGTCACTGGAGCCAGGATGCGGCTAATGGCCTCCGCCAATACGTTGGTGACCGCAGCCTACCAGCACCAAGCGCCACTCCTGAGTGAGCGCTGGGCCCAAGCGCACTCAAGACCACACCCTGCATAGTTTTCCTTATTTGATAACTTATTATATCTATTGTACAAAAAAAAAATGTATATCTATATGGGACGTGTGGGATTGCACAAACCTCCCCACATCCTGGAATAAAATATTATTATTATTATTATTATTATTACACTTAATCAGGCACTAAGTACCTTACCCAAGAATAAAGAAATAACATAATGGGGTAAGAAAGACCATAATAAAAGTATGCGGTATGTTAATGTTTCCGAATGTTTACCATTACGAGTCCTAAAATATCGAAAGCCGAATTTCGGATTACCGATTTACCAAAAGTAGAAATTCCTAATGCGATATCAAAATTAAAAAACCCAAAAGAGCATTATCAAATAAATCTTCAAAAATAAAACTCATCACTCACTTAATTATTTATGCATGTGTAAGTTTATATATCATTTGAGTTTTTCACGTTTTATTAGAGTGATTTATTTTTGTGCCGTGTTGCGCTACCTCCTTCTTTAGGCGATGATGGACACTGTAATGCTGCCCGAAACATTGGCTAAAGAAGGGGGTAGCGTAACACGGCATAATACACCAAAAATAAATCACTATGATATTGAAGTTCGTTGATTAGAAAGAATTAATTTCAAAGAAAAAATCATTGTTAACTTCTCTAACTGTGTGGATAGACAATAATTTCATTTTAAAGATTGATTTTCGCTTGCCAAAACTTACTTTTCCATAATGTAGTCATTCAAAATAAATTGCACATGAAATACATAGTTATTACGGTGGCTTACAACCCACCGAATTAAGCATTATTATGCAAATAAATTATTTTTTTTCCTGAAAGGTTTGCTAGTCCCAATGACGGCCCACTCAGTTGTTAGTATCGTATAAAAAAGTGATTCACAAATTGCTTAAAAAATATTTTTTCTCAGTTTTCAATTTATAGAGTTCTTTTTATAAAACACAATACCAAAATTTTACTTTATTTGAAAATGATTACCTCCCTGTGAGATGGGGTATACTGTGGGCCATAAATCTACGATTAATGTTCTGTAAGAATGTAAAGATAATCTTAAACGTTTTCCATAATACTTATGTTTTTCGTGGTAAAGTTATTTTGAATCTAAAAAAAGGCAAAGGTTTTGACCTTGAAATGTGGTTATAAATTTCACCGGGGATATCCAAGTTCGGCAAAAAAATGTTAGCACTTTCAATGAAGAAAATGTTCCCTGTGGATTATTCGATGAGGGATTTTAAGCAAGAAAGATCCGGGAAAACGTACAAAAAATACCTAGAAGGCTTTTGGATAAAAGATCGCATTGTTTGTCGGGTGGCTTTTAAAAGGTGTCAAAGCCTTTGTTTGTATACGTGCTTCAAATTTTGTTACTCCGTATTATTGTGTTATTCAAATAGGGGAAAAACAACCGAGAGGGAATCAAAGCGTCCATGGAAATCTATGGATAAAATACAACGGAATGCAATAATTTAATATTGCTCTCGTTTCAATTCCTGTTTGTGTAGCTCTGGTGATGTGATTGCTAAGCTACTCAAACCTTGTGAACAAGTAATTCTTCTTCTTTTGTTATTCTTGAATAATAGTAATGGAGAAAATTGATTCTGTTGATTTGATTTGAGAACTTTGTTTGACGAATTTAGTTTTTCCGTGTCCATGACATCGATACAATACATTATCTTCCAATATTCCCCTTATGAAGTAGTGTTTTTGTAGTTGTTCTACTGGTTTTTTATCATTTCGTATTGATTTAAGACATTCCTGAAAGTTGCGCTAACTCCTTCTTTAGCCAACGTTTCGGACAGCATTGCAGTGTCCATCATCAGGGCAGATGTCTTAATGATGATGGACACTGCAATGCTGTCCGAAACGTTGGCTAAAGAAGGAGTTAGCGCAACACGGCATAATACCCCAAAAACAAATAACAAAAATACTTTTGGCCGTGAAAATCTTAAATCATATTCCTGAAAGTGATCACTTTCAATTAAATAAGTTTTTTTGATTCCACGTGTCTATTTTCATGGTAGGTCTGAATCATTGAATAAGGTCTATTTTTATGTTTTAATATATAATCTGTTTTAATATTTAAGTAGGTACGTCTTTTACATATAGGGATTAATCAATAAATACTTTTCCTTTCACAGTTTGTTCATCAAATAACTGTCGGGGAAAAGCTTATCCTTATCATCAATCTTGGTTAAAAACTGTTGTTAAATTATTGATTACAATGGAATGCTTTTTTGTATTTAACTAGTTGCCCAAACTTCGTATAGAGTTTTTGATATTTAATATAGACAGTCCCCTTTCTCTTGTTTTGAAGTTCAAGTGTGCAAAATTTCATCAACCTCGGAATAGAACTGCAGTTTTGTATACAAATTAAATCAAAGCTGCCCGCCACAAATAGACACTCACTTTTATATATTAGATGAATATAATTAAGAATATTATTTGTTATTTTGTTCAACCTACCTCAAAGCAACAAATATATAGGGTGTGCGAGAGTCTATTTTATCCTCGTCGTTTATAAATACTAGTTCGACTGTAGGCGTAATAAATTGATAATAGCGTGTGAATTGGTGAAAGTTTATGTCACAACAGCACATTAATTTCTGTACGCCAATCGGAGGTACCTACTGTAATAAAGGATTGAAAATATGTTCGTAGGGTAACCTTGACTTTTTTTAATAATCTAGGAATTGTCAGAAATATTTTAACTAATGGAGTGATGCTAACTTCTGACTATCTTCATTTATTTTTTTACCATGTACATAAAAAAAACTTTTCACAAAACCTTTTAATACCATAAAAAAGAAAACTGTCAATTGCAGAAAAAAAAAACCGAAAGCCTACCACAAAAAACTTTCTTACTAAAAAAAGTAACTCTATGAACACTTAGGACGGGTTGTTTACAGAAATTCAAATGTAACATTGACATCTAATAGCCTTTCAACGCCATTTCAGTTTTTTGACAGTTGATAGGTCCCTGTTAAACACCAATTCTAAGCCCCTTTTAGCTTTTGAACGGATTGTAATCACCAGAAGAGGACAACTATCATGCCGTTTGCGAGATTATTTCAATTTGATATAAAGCTGAAACGCACCTAGAATCAGCGTTTAACGGGGACATTTCAAATGTCAAATAAACGAAAAGGCGCTGAATGGCAATTTGATGACAATGTAACATTTGAATTTCTGTGAAACAAATGGACCTTTTATGCTTTTATAGTCAGCATTGACAAATAACATAGGAACTCTTTTAAGATTTTTGCATTGTCTTATTATTTTCATTAGTATTTTTTTTTTAATATTTGTATTTGTGTTTTTTACAATAAATATACAATGTTTACAAGTCATGCTGTTTTAATGTATACTACACTTCCATTAAAAACATTTGCTTGTGGATGTAAGAGGAGTGTACATTTGCGAAAAAATAATATAACTAGGTTACAAAGTAAAAAAAAATTACAAAATTAAAATCCATACAAATTATTGTATTTGGAAGGAAGAAAAAATATATATTATGGAGGATAAATAGAGTATAGTAGGATAATTTGTGAGATTTTCAAGTGAAACTGGGGGAATCAGTTTTTTTGTTAACGATTTCCCTAAAATATTTTTTTTATTTAGTCCAATATTTGTTTTCTATCTTATATAATATTAAGGCTTCTAATTTCTTCTGGTAATTTATTAAAGAAATGTTTTTCTTGGTGGGTATAATGGTGCTGGGCAAAAGAGGTGTGTAGTTTAGGGCATGCAAATATATATTTAAGTCTGGTTCTATTTTCAGCTATGGATGAGTATTTATCTTTTTCTTTTATAATTTGAATAATTTTTCATAAATATGTGTTTAAATGTAGGAACTTTGAATTCTTCGAAAACGCGTTCGGTGGGGAAGTCTGGAAGTTTTTTTAGTATTATTTTTATTATGACTTTTTGAACAATTTCTATGGGGTCAGGCTAGTTGTGGCATCGTTTTATTGATATAACATGATTTTTTTGGTACTGTATCCATTTTTTATCAATTTAACGTGAATAATTATTGACTAGATTTGACTTAGGAAATATTCTAAATATAAGCTAAACCATCAGCACAGATACATAAATACGTATATTTAAAAATTTATTTTATCCGCGGCTTCGCTTGAGAGAGAGAATTGAGGAGAAATTACTGAACAAAGAATTTTCCCACGAGCATGAAATGTTTGTCCGGTATGAAACGTCGTCGCCTATTTCACTTGCCAGTCCTCCCAAATATCCCTTTGTAAAAAAATCACGTCGATCTGTCTCTCCATTGTGATTTGAAAGAGTGACAAACAACAAGCAACAACAAAAAAACAACAAAAAATAACAAACAACAAACAAACACACTTTTGCAATTATAATATGAGTTTCAATATATATTAATAGATTAATGAATAAATGAGTTCACTACACAATATGTGTAACGGGTTTTAAAAACCAATATTTTGGGTTAATTTTCAAACAATAGTCACAATAGTTTCACCTTCATAACATTTATACCACAAAAGAAAATAAATTGAATAAGAATGTCGAAACAAAACAAACCCATCCCATAATCATACCTTACATCTTATAAATAATAATATTAAAAAACATGTAATAATATGCTACGAAAGATATGCCATCATATTTCATATTACTTTTCTGTTTTATTTACTGTCCTTGTGACATAATTTCTCTATTCGAGTGAATAACATTTTTATTCATAAATGTCACTTAACGAAAAACATTTTTTCCCCTCGGGAAATTACTAAACCATTACGAGTTGTATTTATGGTTCTGTTCGGAGATTTTTTTATTTTAGTTTAATATTTGAACATCGCGATGTTTCAATTTGTCGTAATATGAAATTGTGCGTTTATTACAGCATCGAATATATAAACTTATTAGGAATAAGATTTTTGTCTTGTCATGGTGTAGGGGATACAGCACAGATTTTACTGACTATGGGTCCGGTGTTCGTAAAAAAGATTAATTTAGTACGTATTTAGATAGCCCTATGGTAAAAGTATAAATACGTACTAATACTAATTTCTGTTGTGACTTTTAACTCCATTTCAATGAATGGTGTCATTTTCAAAATCAGAAGTGTTTGTTTGGAGAATTCAGACAAGCGATAAACCTATAAAATAATATTTTTATTAACAAATTATTTAAAGTGCCATTTTCAAAATGGGAACTGATAAATCGAGAATTCAGACTATTCGTGATTTTTTACCGGTCTGTACTAGTACGTACAACATTATTTCGTTTGTGAGTATGTCCGCCCATCCTTATGAGCATGAATGTTTAGAAATCGGTCCTGATGAGTACAAGTTATCAATTATAAAACAAAAGTCCCAACCGTCTGGAGCCAGTAAAACTATGGCACCCACCAATCGGGGTATGTTGTGAGTCTAAAGATAGTTAGTAGGAGAAGTGGGTGGAAAAAAATAAGGTGTGGAGGTACATGCCTATTGAGATCCAATCACCAAACTTGGCTAAAATTATTTCAAGCGACGTTTCAATTGTCTTTCATCAGAGCGATATCAAAAGTATCTAACATACTGCAACAAACAGCAAATAAACTATGTATTCTTTTTAGTGAATTAATTGTGAAATGTAAAAAATTAATCAGATAAACTATGTATTTTTCTTTAATTAATAAATTGTGAAATGTAACAAATTAATCAAATAAACTATGTATTTTTTTTCATTAATACATTGTGAAATGTAACAAATTAATCAAATAAACTTTTCTTGCACATTCCGGCATTTGAACCTGCATACGTAACTACTTTTGTTCTGGAAACTTTTGAAAATTAATATTCGATTTCAACTAATATCTCAAAAAATTATAATTATATTCTCAATCCTTCAACACGTTTTTCTTATTTCATTGAAAAATGTCTCGTCAGAAATGTGTAGAAAGATTTCGGATACGTATCTATCCACTATACGAATAATTACACAAATACCTACTCTTCAAAACCATGAAATGGATTCGAAGCTATTTCGCAAGAATGCCTACACCAATTATTAAGTACTTACTCTTTAGAATTTCTTGCTTCTGGTGAAATTTTTCAGAAAAAAAGTTTTAGTGACAAAATAAATCATCATTAAGCGATGCTTTATTCATATTATGATAATTATACACCATCTGAGGCAAATCTTCTGAATATTTAGAATAATTCCATTGCTATTCTCTTATTTACTTTAATTAAAACAGGTTTAAATTAAGTGATCGTGATAGTAATAAATTGCGTACGTTTCCAGAAATTTATAAAATTGTACAGCTAATCAATTACCTAGTTAGTATTCATAAATAACTTTCATTTGCCTTTTTAAAGTATTAATTATATTTGGATAAATGCAAGGTGTTAAGCGATCGACTTGACTTACTTTAACCACTGACTCCTGGCATTATTTAGAGTAAAAATAATAATTAACTTTTAGTCTCCGGTGACATTTTTTTCTGGAAAAAAAATTCAACGCGTCGTCAGTCTGATAAGTAACCGCCAAAACTGCCACCTTGATCCTAACTGCCCAATGAATTTTTCAGCCAAAGTTACTGTTCATTCTTTTGACCGGTCGTAGGCCGTAGGTCCCAGGCGTAGTATGTTTAATTCATCGGCTGGCTAAGTCCTCCATCACAACAAAAGTAACATTTTCCGCTTACAAATGTGTCAGTAGGAGATTTTCAAATATTGTCAGGTTAATTGTAACCCGGGAATGTTTTGTCTTTCTTTAAAAAAAAAATTTTTTTTGATGTGATAAAAATTCTTTCAATTCTTTGAGTGACTGACTATCTTCGTATGAGCCCATTGTTTATGTTTTTCGTACTACATTTTTTACTAAAAATAACCCCAGGAATCACCGGTTCGATAAGTCAGGGACGTTCCTTAAACACCCTGTATATAGAAATTGCTAATTTTTTGTGAAAATCTGTTCAAGGGACTCTCCGAATTAGTAAAATTTCTTGAAAAAAATATAAAAATTGGGAAAACACTTTCATATTCATGTTTTTTCAAGGCGATTTAGAATCATTGACTTCCAGTATTAGTACCTATGTAGGTAAGTATGTATTTCTCGAACAATTCCTAGTATTTAGTTAAAATAATTTTTTCGGCACTCCACGTAGCAAATTTCGAAGTCTCATCGAAGTGTTAAGCAGTAATTTAATGGTTCTAACTTCCAATATTCTACTTCTGCCTAATTAACTATATTGACAAAAGTAAAGTATAAACGAGAAAAACACAACGACTGCTCTGTGTACATGATTTGTTCGATCATCTCCATTGAATGATCATAAAAAAGAAAATATTTCTCAAATTTGTAATAAATTTTTCAAAAAAAGGCAATATCGGACACTCATGTTATTCAAGAGGGTCGCTTAACTCGAAAGTAATAAGGGTGAGAAGTGAGGACACCGCATAAAAGTTCTCTAGCAAATCATATTGTTCCGATTGGCATTTAAGATTTGAAGAGATTTATTGTCTACAATCTACATTGAGAGCCTTCAAAGGTACTCGGTGATCAGAATCTCCTTAACAGACTCGCTGCAAAAAGTTCCATTCCATATTTGAAAAACTTTATCAACCAGAACCTTTACGTTCTGGAAATTTCTGAAAATCAGCATGAAAGGTCAATTCACACTACTGTTTACCACGAAGCTATCAGAAAACTTTTTACGTGGGTTCATGAAATGATGTTTAATTGATGTTTTAGTAATGTTAACCTTTAAGTGATGTTTATCTTATTTGTGATGATTCCTGATATGTATTTTAGAACACAGCATCTTTAAGTGGCTTTATCTTACAAGTTAATCAAATTATATACCTACTTCAATTCATATTCATTTTATGAGAAATTTTACTAAAACAAAATTAATGTGTTTTCTATTTTGTTTCAGAAAAATAAAGACCTGATGTCAGACTTGTTAGCCAGCTGTAAAATCAAAAATGGTGAGTGAAAATAAAAATTATATTTTCGTCAAAATTTTTCGTTTGCTAGACATACCTACATATCAATAAAATTATGTATTTCAACAACAACATTCATTCAATGATATTATTTAAGATAAGAACTTAAAACTTACTTATACTTATTTTTGGTCCCAACTTACTGCCCCAAAGCAATAGAAAAATTGTTCGTGATAAATTCGTTCTTATTTTCGGTGTTTCATTTTCTGTTCTGTTTTCTTAGTGACTATCTTCAGTGTATTTTTATGTGATTCCGCATAAGAGTCCCAAGGGCCCGATTCCAAAGAAACTATAGCGCTATTGCTATATTTAGGGAATGTTGTGAGACCGAAAAAAGTTGTGAGGGGAATAAAATGGGAAAAGAGAATTACCTGCATAGCTATCCTGACATGGTCATTTAAGATAGCGAAATCAGCTTAAAACGTTTCTATTCTGTATTGTAGTCTCTCACAAATGCGATAACGTAGGCATCTTCCATTCTAGAACGAGGTGCAAATAAACATTTTAAATCTAACTAACTACCTAGTAATCATGTCGTTTCCCGGTAGGGATAGGCATAGATGATACAACGCCACACTACTCTGTCTCGGCATACGCTCCTAGTTTCCTGACAGGAAAATACATAGAGGATACAACGCCACACTACGCTTTCTCGTCATACGCTTCTAGTTTCCTGACAGGAAAAGACATAGAGGATACAACGCCACACTACTCTGTCTCGGCATACGCTTCTAGTTTCCTGACAGGAAAAGACATAGAGTATACAACGCCACACTACACTGTCTCGACATACGCTCCTAGTTTCCTGACAGGGAAAGACATAGATGATACAACGCCACACTACTCTGTCTCGGCATACGCTCCTAGTTTCCTGACAGGAAAAGACATAGAGGATACAACGCCACACTAATCTGTCTCGGCATACGCTTCTAGTTTCCTGACAGGAAAAGACATAGAGTATACAACGCCACACTACACTGTCTCGACATACGCTCCTAGTTTCCTGACAGGGAAAGACATAGATGATACAACGCCACACTACTCTGTCTCGGCATACGCTCCTAGTTTCCTGACAGGAAAATACATAGAGGATACAACGCCACACTACTCTGTCTCGGCATACGCTTCTAGTTTCCTGACAGGAAAAGACATAGAGTATACAACGCCACACTACACTGTCTCGACATACATTCCTAGTTTCCTGACAGAAAAAGACATAGAGGATACAACGCCACACTACTCTGTCTCGGCATACGCTTCTAGTTTCCTGACAGGAAAAGACATAGAGTATACAACGCCACACTACACTGTCTCGACATACATTCCTAGTTTCCTGACAGAAAAAGACATAGAGGATACAACGCCACACTACTCTGTCTCGGCATACCCTCCTAGTTTCCTGACAGGGAAAGACATAGAGCATACAACGCCACACTACTCTGTCTCGGCATACACTTCTAGTTTCATTCATATTCATATGGCCCTGTATAAATTATTCTATTATTCTGACTTTCGATATAACCTGATTGCACATATGGCATCTTCAAATGAAGTAATCCATTAATTTGAAGGTGCCACATCTTCCTCTGATGTCTCCGACTTCTTCTGCCATTACACATAATTTCTTCAATCACCCACTCGACATTCCCAAGCTATCTTAGTTGTTAATCTTAACCACTTCGCTTATATCGGTTTTGCATTATTTCTGGATCTGATATTTTTTTACATAAATTAATTTAAATATTTTAAATGTGTTTATTTTTGTTCTTGTTAAATAGCTTTCGAACACGTGACCTCGGGGTCCCAAACCAATAAGTTTATTGCTTTGTAACATTATGTTACATCAAAGGGGAAAGATTCGTCTTATAATATTTGCAAAATAGCGAAATTACTTGAAAATGGACTGTTCCGTTATTAAATCCATTAAATCACGGTCGGTTTCGTTTTACATTGGATTAAAATGGAAAATCATATTTATACAGATGTTGTGTGAGGACTTACTGGACCTGCAGTGAACATTAATGGAATTAGCGAAACACTGCAGCGATGGAAGCGATGTATGTCCTCGATCCGACCACGAAAAGGGGACGTTAACGATTATTTCGAAACATCTTTCCATAGTGCACGTGCTTACCTACCCTTACACTCACTATTAGTTTGGGTTCTTCTGAAAAACATTATTGGTATATCTGTATACACTTTCGGCAACGATTTCCTTGCTAAGTGTTAGAGAAAACCAATGGTGGCCCATGGCTTTTTGATGTAATATATAAAAAGAACATTATTAATGTTTTGTAGCCGAAAACATATTTTTTTCGAAACACCTTTTTGTATGGAGATTTTCAGGAAGTCGACGTGAATTTCTTGAAAATCTTCATGCAAAAAACCAAATTTTCGTAAAAAGAATCGTTTAGGACTAAACAACATTAATAATGTCGAATTTTTCAGACTTAGCAATGTATCACACTCAAAGGTCACGAGCCGCCACTACAGTCAAAACAGCTTTTGAAATGTGTACATATGCCAATGGAATTTGAATAAAGTATTATTTTAACTCGAAAACATTTTTGTTCGAAAACGTAATGCTCGTATTTTCCGTAGCCGATGGAAAACATACTCCGCGCATTCAAAACGAGAAGACAGGGGAGGGGTGAAAATACATAACTTTTCCTTTCCACGTTTCTTTTTTTAATATCTGGCTGAAAAAAATAAAAAGTAATTCTTCGAAATCAGTTTTCGAGACTTGGATAAAATCACTTAAACCAAATCTGTCTTACATGTACGATCCAACCCGAGATCGGTATTTCCTTCCTACTGCAAGAACGTCAAAGCTCGTCTTAACAGTTGACTGAGAGCACTTGCGTCTTTCTCATCAGACATCTACAAAATAATGACAACATTTTATATGGCTACGTCTACCATTCCTTAATGTTTCAATAAAGGGAGGAGACGAAATGTGGAAGAAAACAAAAATGTTTAAAGTAATGTTTGAGGTATTGTTTGTGGAAACGGTCGTAGGAGACCCGGCTTCACATGTGTATGTCTAAAAATAGCCGAAGGAACTTGCAAATAACTTCCTTATGTATATTATTCAACAAGTTGCCTATTCGTTTGATAAAATGCCACTCGATACCGTCGCAGCTGTTATGAACGTGGTTTAAGGGAAGCATCTTTCATTTTGAATCTTTTCATAAAATTTCTCATATCGGAGAAACGTTATTTTCAAAATGAATTTCAAAAGCTTATTATTATTTTTTGTTTCTTGCAACTTTCGTAATTATTAACCCTTATTAACCTTCTTGCATTGGATGTTACTATGGATACACTGTGATTACTAAAGACAATAGTTTGAAATGCTTCGAGTAATTATATCAGAGAGGCTCAAGTATCGGGGTAAATCTGGCTTCCAAGAAACTGGGTGTCTTGTATAGGGCTAGCATATTCTTCAATAATAACCGGCTGCTAACCCTGTACAAATCTCAAGTACGCCCAACAATTGAATTTGGGAGCCACCTCTGGACTGGAGCCCCACAATGCTTAATAAACTTACTTGATTCTGTGCAAAGAAGAGGGGGTGCTGTCTGATTGACAATCCCTTGTTATCAGACAGATTGGCATATCTAATACACTGATACAATATGGGCATGATGAGTCTGTTCTACGGGTATTTTTATGAAACCTGCTCTAAGGAGCTGGCAGCATTAATCCCTAGTGTACCTTAGTGTAAACTCAACGTACTAGAGCGGAAAAACCGTTCACAGTGGCTTCATGAGAACTTTTCTGTGAGAAAGATTTTTGTGTAAGACGGCTCTTATGTAGAATTAGTTACCGGCATTTGTTTTTCCTCCTTCATATAATCCGGGACTCTTCAAGAACCGCATTAATAAATCCATTCCTACAGCCCAATCCGCCACACGACCACCAACCGGGTAGTAACATAGCTCTCGCCTTTACAATATACAGACAGGGTAGCTCTTGTAGGGTGTCACATAAAAATTTACCATTATTAATTTACTACAACAACCGGGATCGGATTTCTAGTATTTTTCACTGATCTGTTGCGGTTCCTTGCAAACGTGCCATATTCTTCCAAGACATTTAATATAACTAGCAGTTAAAAACCCGCTCCGCGGGTTTTTTTCTGCTAGGCCCTGCGGGCGGCTCTTTCTTGGGCTTCGCCCATTTTAAGTGATATTAACAACAGTTACATTTAATAGATAGATATTAGAACATTCACAGAGAGAGGGTGAGTATATATATTGTTAAAACACGAAACAGGAAGGAGTTAATTAATAATAACATTCTAAATTTACGCATAATAAGAATGACAGTTGTTTGAATAAATGAAATTTTACGTATTTGTGATGGATTATTTCAAATGAAACACTATTATTGACTACATGTCTACAACTGATATTAACTGTTATCGTACCTAATATAATTAGCTCATAGGAGACTTGCAGTGCTTAAATATGTGTTACAACCGTCAATGTCTATAAGTTGAATCAATATCGTTTAGTTTGTCACAATTAAAGATAGTTTTAACAAAGTTGACTTAAATAATAGATTATTACATATTGATTAATTGTACCCGTGTTTATGAATAAAAGGAGGGTAATTGTGCGATGACATTAGCAGTCGGTTTAATTAAAATGTGTTAATTTTACTCCAACTGGTGGTAATTCTTTACCTACAACTGTTACTGTATCTAATAAAGTTTAAAGCTAGATTATATATACACCTTCATCAGGAGAGTAAAAATCTATATATAAAGGTAGATTATTACAATATAGCGCCCCTGAGGTGATATCTCACAAAAGCGGCGCTATGCAAATTGTCCAATAAATAAATAAATATAATGTTTACATTTTATTGTGTATACACCGAAGTCAAAAATTAAATATAGATTGCAATTGGGAAAGAAGAAGTTGAAGGAGGGGGGAGGAGTAAGAGTAGGCTGGGTTTATAATAATTAGGAATTACAATATCGTTAGACGGGAAAGACCAGTTGAGTGGGAAAATATTTAAAAGAGAGTTTATAAAAAAATTCTTGTTAATTATATCTGCTTTTATATTAATATGTTTCCTCATTTCTAAAAATTCAAAATTATTTATAGTGAAGTATTTTAAGACCTGAAAAAAACAAATAGCATATAACCATAAAACAATATATTCATAAGACAAATAGCATTTAATAACGGTTATTCTAATAAATTGATAGTTGAAATACTAAATAAAAAAATTAAACACATTCTCTTCAAACGGTCTTTCTAAAGATAGAAATAAACAATGGCGTAGAATTCTGTTTGTGGATAACGATACTTCTAAAATTATATATATATAAACAATCCTGGTACCATTCAACTGGCGTTTTACACTAATAACAATGAAGAAATATATTCTTAATAATAATGATAGCAAAATTCAAACAAAAAAAACAGGAGTTTAAAAACTCAATTGAGATGATTGTAATTTCTTTTACAAAGGTAGAACCAATAGAAACTTTGAAGTCAGAACTAAAGAATATCGCAGGGCTATAAATGGAAATAGTGAATCTGAGTTTGCAAATAATCTTTTAAATAATGATCACACTTTCGATAAAAAGTCAGGTCTTAAAATACTTCACTCAGGATATAAAGCATCGCAAATAAATAATTTTGCAATTTTAGAAATTATAAAACATGCCAATATAAAATCAGATATAATTAATAAGAAAAAAAAATATAAAAAATAATGATAAATGCCATTACAAAGTGATAAGCTTCCAGAAGAAATCTTCTTATAAAACGCTTGTTAATGGTAAGTAGTCAAGTATTGTTAGCTGCATATTTAAATATTCGCGCCAGGCATTTGGTTCGTTTTTAAACCGCCAGAGGTGCGCTCTGTCGGCCATCTTGAAGAAACGCGTGAATTTTTATAAACGTCAAACATAATCACGTAACTGTGGAGAATTTTCACTGTAATGTAATTAATCCAATGGATTATGAACTTTCTAAAACATATTTTCTTCGATATTATCCAAAAATTATATGAGCAGAAACGATGCTTATGAAGAAATCTCGTATTATTATGAGGCGATCCTATTTTAGTATGGAATCGTGTCTTAATATTCAAGTTACCCGAAACAGACAATTTAAATTTGACCAATCAGAGGGCCTACACCGTCCAGACGCTGGGACAATAATACTATCAGATTACTATGCTCTTTCAGAATTAAAAATACTAATTTCGGTTGTATGTAACTCTGGTTCAATGATTTCTAGAAGTCAGATTTAGTTTAAATTTAAGTGTCGTTTTTAAAATTCAGACTTATCGTAATGCGTATGCGATTTTAATGAACACGTGTTCCGAAATCATGGCACTATATTCGCAATTCACTAAAAGTTTATCAGGAAGTCGTGCAAATCCGTCATTTTTCTTTGTGTACCCATTATACAATATTTTAACAGAAAGCGATTTAAATTGTCTTTTCAAAATTGGAATAATAATATGACGTGAATTTTCACGGATTTGAGCTAATAATGAATATGTTAGAGAATCTTTCCGAAATAGTAATTTTAACTAATTAATTTAATAATTATTTTTTATTTTACACATACAATTTTTAATATGGGAGGCGGTTTCGGGTACCGCAGCCCCGGGAACCATTTATTGGAAAACCAAAACCTCTTCAATAGTTCACCGCAAGTAGTTCGCTACGTTTCGTGATTTTGCAAACCCTTTTTTTTTTTGGACCCTTTGACCTCTCCAACTGGTCTCCCGACCTTACGCCACAGTAAAGGGGATGTATTCAAATGTGCGTAACTCCTGGACACATTGATACCTAGATTTCCAACCCTCATACCCTTACTTTCCCAGAAATATATCTCCTTCCTTTCCTTAAAAAAGACCCTCACACAGCATCTCAAAAGATGATATAGGAAAATAATTTCCTTCGAGGCCTCCTGAGTGATTTTAATGTTAAAAAAAAATCAAAACATTTTATTTCTCTGATTTTCGTATTGTACTCCTGCTGACAATCTTCAGGCGTAATTCACTCTAATTAAGTATTGGTGAAATTCACTTCCACAGTGGCCATAAATTATTTCCTGTTTTCAAAAATGTTCTCGGACTGACGTGACGTCGCGTCGCCTCGTTTCGACCGATCTCGTCTCCCGCCATCTCCGACTCTTCCATATTGTGAAGGTTAGTTACTGGCGCCCGCGCTGATATCTGATTTAATTAAATTTGCATACGGATCAAATAGATTTCAAAAGTGCTTATTTGCATAAGTGAATCACGTCGAAGCCACGTTAGTTAAAGTTACGTGAACATGAACGTGCTCCTCCAGCGACCCGGACGGTCCCAGTTGACTGCGCAGACATTTTAACACCTAGTTTATCGAGAAATCCACAGTGGGTTTGTTTGTAGATTTTACGGTATTTCGAACCTTAAAAAATCCTCCTAGCATACTAAAATATATTTTATTTCCTTGGCAAATAAATGTAACTCAATGTATTATTATTCTTAGTAAAAACTTACCTTATTCTAGCTTGTCGTTTGGTCACTTGGAAACATGTTTATTTTATCTGTGAAAAGACGCGTCTCAAAATTCCATGTCAATATTCCAATTTCCAAAGTCGTATAGTAATAATACTGTATTTATTTACAGGTAAGCCTTATTTATTTATTTTCATTTTGAAGAACACTGAAAATATAATACAACTCAAGAATAAACAGAAAAAATATTTCTCTAAATACAAGGTGCCCGGTAAATCGAGTAAATTTCGGGAGGTAATTCTACATGATGGTAGAAGTAAAAAAGATAAATAACTAATGTTTATTTTCCCATACAAACAAGTCTTTTTTTTGCCTAAACACGTATCCGCAATTTGCAAATAACCCCATCATTACCTGAGATCCGAGACTGGATTCTTGGACAATTGAAAATCATCTTCTATCAATCATCATAAATCATCTTCCTATCCTGGATACTGGCGGGCTTTTTAGCATGGAGTTATGAATAACTTTCCCGCTATCACTCTGGAAGTGACTCTATTTTTTGGATATTCAACCGAATTAGATTGCTGCTTGCCAAGCTGTTACATATCGTATCACATCATATTATTACCCTAATCAAGCCCTTTTGCCAGACAGTTAAATTTTAGGATACATTTTATTTTTAATATATATTTCTTACAAAATGAAAACATTCTTTCTGTTGTAAAAAATACCAATCCGTTTTCAGAGAAATAGTGAATATTTTTACATCTCAGTATATTTTAGTTGTTGTCAATCTAATCCCGTGGTAACATTATGTAACGATATGTTCCAGTTTTAGATGTTGGTACAGTTCCATCTTTTGCAATCTCGACGACATTAAAGCATAACAGTGAATTAACCTTTTTGACGGTAAATCCATCCGTGGTACGTGAATTTGTTAAATGATCCCTTTACATCCTCGGTTAAAAATACACCACCCTTATATTGGTTTCAGTAGGTACGAACATAGAGTCTTTGAATTTCATTTTATGTGAATATAAATATAATATATTATTTATAAAATATACTCTTTATGGTTATTTCAGCTTGTTTACTAAAATCAATAAATTATTTTCATATAATATTTCAAAATGCCAAATTTTTCTCGTCAAACTATTATATAGTATGTAGTGGCCTTACAAATGCAATAACACCGGGTTTTAAACATTAATAAAAACAATCGAATATTCTTGGTACCTAGTGAAACTTTCAAGATACAAAACTGGAATTTTTTGGTGAATCCCGCTTAAGAGTCCCAACTTCCCACAACAGTCTGGAGCCAGTGAGACTAAAGCATTCCCAATTGGGGTATGTTGTGATTCTGAAGGTAGTGGGGATGGGAAGGAGATGGAAAAAAGTAAGGTGGGGAAGTACCTGGCTATTCAGATCTGGTCACTAAACACGGCCAAAGCCATTTCAAGCAATGTTTCAATTCTGGTGGTCTTACACCAGGGCGGTGAAAGATCACCATTCTGAGAGTGTTTTCCACTCTTGGACATGCCGCAAGTATACTATATATTACGTTAAATTAATAAATTGTTTAATAATTCACAAACTCTTCAAATAAAATTTACTTGCGCACGCCGGAATTTTAACACGCGACCTTCGAATTGCTAGTCGAGGGACTTAACCCTCTACCACGGAAGCCGTCACTATAAATGGTATTATTATATTAACACATGGTACTATTAAACATAATATAACTAATTTTTCTATTCTCAAACCATTTCCATTTCCATTTTAAACACATTGCGGTGACCGAAAGGTTTATTTATAAAATATTTTTAAAAGAGATTTCAAGAAGGTTCTATTTTTTTTCTAAAAAAATCATAAAATCTTAAATAAGAACACTGTTACGAGGATATTAATATTAGTTACTGCTCTTTTTAACTTAATTTAAACTTTTTACTTTTTAACATCATCTAGTATTGGTTATACGAAATGCGTAATAAATAAGCTTAAATATTATCATAGACATCAAAAAGTTGCTGTCTGGCTATCTAAAAAGGTTATTTTTTTAATAATTTTATTAATCGCTAGCTGAACCAACGAGTTGCTGTGGCTCAGTCTGTCTGCGCAAATAGAGAAACAATAGCGCATGTTGCTTTTACGTCCAACAGATTGTTTATCCAAAAAGCATGTTTGTCCAACAGACTGTTCTGTTTTCAGAAAAAAAGTTTTTACCAGTCACAGGTGACAGATGATATTTATAATATAGGTATATAAAAACACTCGTTTATTCGAATGCAACGTTGTATCAAAATTTCAAAACAATTGGTTAAGAACTTTCGGAGTTTTAAGATTTTGAACAAACATTTATATTTTAATTTATATAGATAGATACTAGTATACGAAAATCAAAAAAAATATATTGAAGGCAGTTAAATATCTTGTCATTTACAAAAATTATTTACGTCAATCCTTTATGTTTAATCTAAAAAACAATTGATGAGAATACGTCATTTGATTTTTTAAGATAAATTGTAAACCTGCAACACAAACACACACATGAAAAAAAAATTAGAATCCCCTTCAGAAAAAAAACTCTCAGTCAAAAGATATTTGACAAATTTCCAGAATAAAACATCAAAATATTTAAACTTGAATTATGAAAATATAATATGATTGAGATATTCTAAAAATGTTCTTTTTTAATAATTCATATGCGTGAGGATTGTATTATCTCATTTCTGAGCACAAACTGCCTCCTGTTTTATATTATGTTTTGGTTAATGTTCTTGTTTTGTCCTGTCCTGCTGTTGTTCTTCTTTGTTTTGTCATCGCTTTGTATAAACTGTACATTTAGTGTTATATTATTAGATCTGTACTGGGCAAGCAGGACAGGGCGCACTGCAGGAATAATTTTAAGAACATGACCGCTAATAGTAAATTACCGTTTCTATAATAAATTATTATAAGCAATAATTAGTCGCTTGAAATATCCATACAAATTGAAAATATCTCCCGAGAAAAAATAAATGCTTCCGACGAGAATTGAACCCGCGCCTTCTGATGTCCGGTCAGGTGCTCTGAACCACTGAGCTACGTTGGCTTATTTCAAACACGCCAAATGTGAAAAAAATACAAAAAATATACTTATATTATACTTTAAACCTACATAATGTACAAATTTTGCTATTGATATTAATAAAAAATAAAAATAAAAAAAAATGCAATATGTACTAGTACATCAATCAACAATTACTGCTTGTTATATTTACTAACTACTAATTTGTTTTCTTTTGTGCTATACACAAAAAACCTTTTCTTATAAACATTAGTTTATCATTATTAAAAAAATATATGAAATGACACTGCGCCATATAAATGCTATGTTATAATTATTATAAAGAACATAGATAAATCATGTACGTGAGGATTTTATTAGGCTGTAGATAGTTATGTGTCTATTTAAAACATTATAAATAATGAAACAAATATTTTTTATTGCTAAACACTAACTAGATTTTCTTTGATGTCGTCTACTCAAGACAATATCACGTGAATGGTTACATTTGATACATGTGTACAATCCAAGAATCAGAGGAAAAAATACGTTAATAAAAGATTTGTTTGGTACCTTGTAGTTCAGACCCACTTAAATTTCCTTATAATAAATAAACATTATTAAACAAATTCTGTGGCGCTCTTCCACCAGTTTTGTTTGTATTTAAAGAACTATTATTACTCTTTGAATACTTTGAATACGCCTTTCTTCGCGATTTAAATCCCCCAGCGTAGATTTATGTTTTCAAAGAGCTATTATACTTCACAGTGCAAAATAATCCGGAGCCTGCTGTCCGCGGATTGTAAAATAAAGTATAATTTTTTTAATGTGAATAACCCAACCGTCTAGAGCCAGTGAGACCATGGCAACATAATTTTATAGGGGTATGTTGTGAGGCTAAAGGTAGTGGGGAGAGGAAGGAAATTGGGAAAGGAAAAGTACCTGGCTATTCAGATCTGGTCTTCAAACACGGCTTAAGTAAAAGTCGCCTATACAAAAGTAAATCACAAACAAGTTAAATAGGTAAAATGTTGATTACATTACACAATTATATGTAATGTATCATTCAAGTTTCTTTTTATAAATAATTTGAAAAATGCCGTTCTGTATTTTTTTATTGAAATTATAAGAAACATGCTAGATAAGAAGCTTAAATGCTTCCATGAAAACTCAACACAATGACAATTCAACACACCTTTGTTGTGCTATAGAGTCGTTAAAAGTTATGAAACAAAAACTATGAAAATTAAATACTTGTGTACAAAGTTGTTAGTGTTAGTGCTGATCAAAAAGGATCGACAATTTTCGAAACGAATGCTTTCTTCGGTAAGATAAACATAATATAATATTTTATTATTTGACGTTCATCCTGATTAAGAAAGCATTGGTTTGATTAAACAGTGGTGCATACAAAGTATTTCATTATTATTTAATTAAAATGTCCCACAAATTAATTTTGCAATTATTGAAGGAATAGTTTTGATTCATCACTTTTCATGACTTTATAGGTGTATTGAAGTGTCATTCTGAAGACTTTTCCGGTCACCCTCACATAAGATATTTAGTAACCTAGCTAGGTGATTCAAATGTTTAAAAAAAGTTGGATGAAAAGTTGTTATGGTAATTTTTTTATTTAGTTCATAATATGTAAATCTGAATGATTTGCATAAACTCTGCAACTTAATTTAAATAAATATACTCTAGAATTATTCTTCACCCTAATGGGTAACGAATTTCTTAAAGTTTTGTGTTTGTTATTTCTTATTAAATGTATGTTGCAGTACATTTCGGTTTTCTGTTTCGGTTGCTTCCTCGGAACTAGAAGGTAATAACTTCCCCAAAAATAATTACTCAACTCCGAATTTATGTCCAAACGAGCTCGGAAACTTCGGATAAGTGAAATTATTTATTTTTTGGGGATTATTATTAAATTTTGCAATGTTTTTGCTACGTCAGAACTCTACCGGAGCATTTCGATCACTTAATCATTTTTCATGTCCGATCATTTGTATTATTCGTGTTATAATTCACTGGTAATAAATAAAAATGAACAATATCATTGAAGAAGAAGATAAAACTAAAAAATCTGAACGAAATATGAAACAGAACAAGACACAGAAAATAAAAATAAAATAAAATTATTGAAAGTAATATTTTTCGATCTCATATTTCGAATTCAGAACTAACAATATTAACTAATTTTTCCCTAATTGGTTTGTAACCTAGATATTGTCTAGGATAAACTTATCTGATTTTTATTTATACGGGATAATTATTGAATTTTTAATAAAAGTCTAAATAAATATAATATTTTTATTTAAACAACATTTGGTAAGGACGCTGTCACTCTAAGAAATGAGATCCTTGGTTGGATTTCTAGTTGTGACCGTTATCTTTTTTACTATTTTCTTTGTCTTCTTCTGATTCACGTTTTGTTTAGATTTTTTAGTATTATATTTTCTTTAATGATATATTGCAATGATGAGTATAACCTTCAAAAGTTAAAGAAAAAGTATTTCAATAAAAGCTGAATATTATATTGTAGATTGCTGTAATTCTAATAGCTTAAATAATATTTTTTAAATATTTCTTACGTTCAGCCTTTTTACGTTCTTATATGTAATTATATATACTTTAAACAATTTAAGGCTTTTCATAATTTTTTTACCGTTACCGATTTCAGCATATTACAACCATCACAGACTGGTACAATTTCTTCACATAATATAATATAACCTATTTTTGTTGTTTGTTTTTGGGGTGTTATGCCGTGTTGCGCTAACTCCTTATTTAGCCGACGTTTCGGACAGCGTTGCAGTGTCCATCATCAGGGCAGATCCGGTAGATCCGAAGATACGAAGCAACGCTGTCCGAAACGTCGGCTAAAGAAGGAGTTAGCGCAACACGGCATAACACCCCAAAAACAAACAACAAAAATGCTTTTGGCCGTGAGAATCTAAAAACTTACCTAATATAACCTAGTTTAAGAATAACATAATATTACCTAGTTTATGGGCAAATTGTACCGGTCTGAAGTTTGCTATGATAGTTGAAACCGGTAACTTAAAAAAAACCGAAAAAGTTTTTTTTTTTTTTTTCAAGATATTATTTTAATCATATAATGGTATTCCACCACGAATTAATATTATCCAAAATAGACAAAAATTATGTAAACTTGTCATTTTGTAACGTTGCAAAATCAATTGTCAATATTTAAATATTTAAATTATGGGATAAATTGAAAGCTAGGAATATACCTACCTTGTTTATAAACATACTATCCCGATGGCACTCCCAGCAGGAAAATGTTGTACGGTGGGCAAGTACATACTCCCAGCCGATATGTCCCCCATTCTATTTAATGTATACATGGACGAGTTATCAAGTCGCCTGGACATCAGAGCGGGCTGTCGTGTTAACAGTATATATATGAATCATATAAGCTACGCGGACGACATGATCCTCCTAGCTCCGTCGATCAAGGAATTAAGATTACTCCTAAACATTTGTGAAGAATATGGAAAACAGCATAATATGATGTACAACCCGAAGAAGACGGAATTGATTGCGTTCCACCACGGAAAAAGTCAAGCTACAAGTAAGATGCTCCCCGTATACCTTAACGAGGCAAAAATAAATACATGTTCGAACGTGAAATACTTGAGGCACATTATTAATGAAGACCTATCGGACGATGGCAATATCGAACGACAAAGGAGAAGCCTAAGCATAGTGTCTAACATGATTGCCCGCAGATTTTGCAAATGCAGCAATACCGTTAAAAAAATACTGTTCAACGCATTCTGTACTGGCCTGTATACGTGTGAGACATGGTGTCACTACCGAACTTGCTCGATGGAACGACTCCGAATTCAATATAATGACGCCTGTAGAATCATATTTGGATACCGAAGATACAGCAGCGCATCGACAATGTTCGAGGAACTAGGACTGAATGGATTTGCCGGCCTGATGAGACACCGGGCCACTGGAGCCAGGATGCGGCTAATGGCCTCCGCAAATACGTTGGTGACCGCAGCCTACCAGCACCAAGCGCCACTCCTGAGTGAGCGCAGGGCCCTAGTGCACTCAAGACCACACCCTGCATAGTTTTCCTTATTTGATAATTTATTATATCTATTGTACAAAAAAAATCTATATCTATATAGGACGTGTGAGATTGCACTAACCTCCCCACATCCTGGAATAAAATATTATTATTATTAAATTAAGTTCCTACAAATATTCCCCCTTTTATTTTAGCATCACTTATCCTAGGATACTTTGTACTTTAAACCGTTGCCATCTTCGTTTAGAACCTTAACATCGGTTTTCATGTTATAAGAGAAAAATCTGAATCCTTTCAAAACCTGACCGGCTACGTATTGACATTTTCTCATTTTCAGTTTCTTTTATCGATGTCATATTGTTTGAAGAAAAACGTTTTTTTTCATTAATAATATTATATTACATTCAGAATCGATGTTTGCTGATTTGAATATTTATTTTACATTGGATTTCCTTATAACGTAGATCTTCCAAACAGTATCCACAAAAATGATATACATAGGAATCATTCAAAATCGATGGTTGCTGATTTCAATATTTATCATACATTTGATTTCCTTATAACGTAGACCCTCCAAACAGTATCCCCAAAAATGATATACATAGGAATCATTCAGAATCGATGGTTGCTGATTTGAATATTTATTTTACATTGGATTTTCTTATTACGTAGACCCTCCAAACGGTAGGTATTCCCAATAATGATATACATAGGAATCATTGAGAATCGATGTTTGCTGTTATGAATTTTTATTTTACATTGGATTTACTTATTACGTAAACCCTCCAAACAGTATCCCCAAAAATGATATACATAGGAATCATTCAGAATCGATGGTTGATGATTTGAATATTTATTTTACATTGGATTTCCGTATATCGTAGATCCTCCAAACAGTATCCACAAAAATGATATACATAGGAATCATTCAAAATCGATGGTTGCTGATTTCAATATTTATCATACATTGGATTTCCTTATAACGTAGACCCTCTAAACAGTATCTCCAAAAAAAATGATATACATAGGAATCATTCAGAATCGATGTTTGCTGATTTGAATATTTATTTTACATTGGATTTCCTTATTACGTAGATCCTCCAAACAGTATCCCCAAAAATGATATACAAAGGCCCAGAGATTAATCATTTCAATCAGAAATTTCTAAATGGGATTTCAATATCTTATTTTCGCTAGGTTAGTAGGTACATTTTTCTTAAATATTTTCATTTTGATTTGTTTACAAGTAATTGAAATACTGTGCCATATTATAAAACAACAACTTGTTTAAGTTTTTCCAAAATTGGTTTAGAATGAATATTAAATTTGAAAATCATTCCAGAGCTTCGTAAGTAGGTAATTTGATATTCGTTAAAATGTTTAATATGAAACCATAAATTCTAGCAGTTGATATTTAATACTAATTTTATTATGATATAGCGAGCAAACAAACCAACCACGTCGTTCTACGAGTTCACCCTACATGTACCATATATATTTACTCTGCATTCTATAACAGGGATGGAAAAATAACATTTTCATTTTACCATTGAATTGCCAAATAAAATATGTTTAGTATGTTAACCTAGTTTTACAACCTAAAAAACTCATACGAGTTCAAATAATATTTGACTCTTCGGTATTACATGTATTAAGATATATGTATATTGTTTAAATTTGAATAAATATTTTTTTATGAGCTTCGTTGATGTGATATTTCACAAAAAAGTTGGCGCTATGTAAATAATTATTAGATGTTATTATTATATTCTCCAAGATCTCCAAGATCTTCAAGGGGTAAGGCTCTCGACTAGCAAGCTGGAGATCGCGGGTTCAAATCCCGGCGTGTAAATTTTATTTAATGAATTTGTGAATTATTTACTCATTTAAAATAATATTATATTTTCGGCACGCAGAGTAAAAGATACTCACAGTATCGCTCCGGTGTAAGACCACCATTCAGAATTGAAACGTTGCTTGAAATGGCTTTGGACATGTTTGGTGACTAGATCTGAATAGCCAGTATAAAAAGTAATAGCCCTCTTCATTACCTTCGTTCTCACAACATGGGGATGTCATAATCTCAATGGGATTCTTTTATAAATAAAATATACATTTTACTGTGACTATGAAATGTATGCAAAAATACAACAAATGACGGGAAAATTCTTTGCTGAAAAAATTATAATGAATTACGTATAACTGTTAATTCTACATTTCGTGAAATATTTATTATTTTTGAATTTTTTCTCAAATCGATAACTATAATATACAATTTTTTAAATATATAAAAATTTGTCACGAGAATATGCTTAGTTCTTTTATAGTATCCCTATCCACATTGCTGGAAAAGTATTTTAAATTTGGAACAGTGGCAAGAACATAGTGCAAATTCGAGTGTATTTTTTTTGAAAACAGAAGAAGGATTGGAACCAGGGGGTATCCAAAATTTGGACCAATGACGTCATATAATTGCCTAACTATATGCACAGATGAAAAACTCTGAAAGTGTATGGATAATTCCAAAAAGTTAATACTTTCAATTTTTTTATTGGTATGTATAGTATAATTAGTAGGCTCTGAATGAGAATTTTACTTTCTATATATTGGCACATCATTTTTTAGGACCAACATGTTTCATTCAAAAAGCCCAAAGATATCAATCTAGTGAGTGGTTTATTTATTATCAGGACGATTGGGACTACATTGAATGCAAGTTGTCGATGTTTTTCCCCTAAACAATCTTTGAAATGTTGAAAGTTGAATATCTTGAAAGTCCATGATTTTAACTACTCAATCGTTTTGTTGTGGCGATAATTACTCCGCGGGGAGAAAAATGAGTACGGCATTTTTTTAATCGAAATTCTGTTGAAAATGTGACTGCTTGCTAATTTCTTAATAAAATATTAGTCATTCAGAATATTTCTCAAGTTGTGTACACGAAGGTGGCCTTGTCCTCATAAATGTAATAGTCAAGATTCTAAAACTTTATTAATTTTAAGAACACGTGTTCCGACTTCCTCATAACATATTCGTGGATTACTAATAGTTTGTTATGAAATTTGTTAATTTATTCATTATGTACCAACAGTTTGTAACAGCAAAACGACTCATTTTTAATAAATTAACAATATTTTATGTCAGTAAGTTTTCTCCATGTGGTGGTTGATCGGTTATCCTGTTTTACTTCCTTCCATACATTGTTCATTCCTAATTCCAATAACATCATTTAATTGTGTTCGTATGAAGCTGTAATTCGTTAACAGTTTCAGATGCAACATAAATAATATCGATTTCAAAAACATTTCAAAACAACAGACCGGAAATTGGTCAAAAAAGCAGTAAAAATAATTATTTCGCGTTCTCCAGGTGTGTATCGCTCCATTGCTTGTTGTCAACTAATTTACAATATAAAATATAAAAGTCAAAGCACAATGACATTTGAAGCCATTTGCAAAAATTGTGTTATACCTATTCACAATGATATTACTTTTGCCTCATCTTGATTATAATATATAATATTCGTTAAGGCAAAAAGCAAGGAGAGCACCTTGCGAATTGGAGTTTGAAACCCTTTGGGTGCCTGCGACTGGGATCTGAGATCCAAGCAACTAGCTCCTGTATCTAATAATTATACCCTAATTAATTATTTCTCTTGAAGCGATTTAGTGTTTCTGGAGAACTCATCAGACAGCTTCTGGTTTACTATGATAAAGAGCCACTTACAAGTTTACAAAGTGATCGTATAAATTATTGCTCTATGACGCAAACTGTTCTTTATCATATTACCAGATACGTAGAGAGATATTCTTATTATTTTGTGTTTTACCTCCGAGTAATTCATTTTTCGTTTCGTTTCAATTCAGAGTTTAGTTTTCTGGGCACTTGAATTTGATTTGAGAGATTGTGGGTTTGATTCTGCCCTAACTACATTAAGGGAGAAAAGCATGTTATGGAAATCGAATTAGAAGGAAATACCTAAATCATTCTCAAAATAATACATGCATGAAATCTGTCTCCCTAAAAAATCAAATTTGTTTAAAAACAATATGTTTTTCTTTTCGTAAAACAAAATCCTAATTTCGCAACCAATATTAAGTTAGCAAAGATGAATTTTTTTATGTCATATTATTTCATCTTATTAAAATTTGGTTTTCAGCAGAATTAAAAATATGCTAAATAGATCTATGTAGACACTAATTTTTGTAGGACATTCTGATTTAGAAATGTATTTTCGTTTTCAAAATAGCTTCAACCATATTAGAGAAAAAAATCGATATAAATATATTATTATAATATACCAATGGGAAAATATATTTGCAGTCCTACTGTTATTTTAGCATTCTATTTTATTATACAATACGCCAACATTGATTTTTTTTGCTTTGACAGTTGAGATTCTTATCCGGCATTCATATTAAAAATATAAAACGAATACTAGGTTTATTTTCGAAAGTCTATATGTTTAGTATGCAAACCACATCAGCAGCTGCTCATTACTTATAAATTGTATAGTGCCGACGTTACATTTCATCGTCGGAAATTTCATTAATAAAACTCTGTGTCTAATGTTTCCATTCGCACTGAAATATGAAAAAGGAAACGAAATCATTACATTGGAGTGACGTGTCAATTTCCTTTGAAATTCAAATGAAATTGAGTAATATTTTTGTTACAACAACATCTTAGGACAGGCTAATCCCTTATTATAAACAGTAACGGGAATTGAAATCTAATACAAACATTGACGAATCAATCATTCAGTCATTAGATTAATCACTAGCAATAATATCCGACGTTTCGTGCTTAGAGTGATTGAACTCCAGTAAGTTATAGTTTGTTGAATTCCCCGGGTACACAACGGTCTATTGTTCTGTTGATCTCTTGTTGTCTGTGTGAGGATTAAGTATTTCCTGGTTGCATCAGCGATGGGGTGTAGTCGGTTTTGTCGTTGTTCCGGTGTCCCTTGTTGTCTCAGTTGAGCTTTCCTGGTTCGTGACAATCATTCACGGCAATGCATAGTTCGGTTTGACGTTGTTCCTGTGCCCCGAGAATTATTATAGCAGTTGCCAGAATCATTGTTTTGTTATGAACTAGCTGTAGTACCCGGCTCCGCTCGGGATTCACAAAAGTTTTAAAACAACATGTAGACAATAATTTACGTCTTATTTTAAAAGTGCAAAAGTGTGGAAAATTTCATTAAGAAACATTAAATTTCTTCTTTAAGGGATGGGCAATGGAAATTAGGGTGGTTTTCTCATTCTCGTGTTAACAATGACCTTTCTCTTGTTCCAAAGGTAAAACGTGCAAAATTTCACCAACTTAGAATAAAACTATAGATCTTTATAAAAAAGCAAGTCACGCAACTACATACACTCTTTTTTTTAATTTTATGTTTTTTTGAAAATCGTTTTTTTGTTTGAAGATTTAAAGGAAATCGGTGCAGTGCACTACCAAGTTGAAATTTCCTGAAAATCTTCGTACAAAAAACCGAATTTTAGAAAAAAAAAATTTAATCATTAATAATGTCGAATTTTTTTTAACTTTCACAATCAAAAGTAATGAGCCGCCACTGAATTGGTAACCAGAGTTGAACAGTACTGACTCAAATACATTACTTACGTACAGCATGTTTCAAACTTGTTATTCGACATAAAAAAAAAGAAAAATCCAGCCAAAAGTGAAATAAATCATTATTAATACCATGAAAGAAAGCGGTGTAAAACTTGTGAATCAATTCAGTATTTTAAAATTTTGAGCACTTCCCCGACAAAGAAGAGGTCCTAAGTTCAATTCCTAGATGCGACTGGATTTTTTCTGTCTTTTCTGTTTCACATTTTTTATTTGAGAGTTGTAAATATTGTATTCACTGATAAAATATTTTGTATTTCATTATTGAAGACAATACTAGCGATTCGTAAATGAATATTTGAAACAGGAAAATCAGAAAAAGATACGGTAACATCTAGGACTCGAACCCAGGAACATTGCCTTGCCGGGGCACACTCTACCAACTGAGGTAATGGGACCCTATCTCCATCGGTCATATTTAACTGTATCATACTTTGAATAAGAACTACCGAAATTGCCTTCATTTTTCTTACCGCACATTTTTATTGGCTGCTATCTTCATATATGTGCCCCTTTTTCTAATATTGTCTTCAATAATCAAATATTACAATTTGAGGTTTTACTCATTTAGTCTTTTATCGATCATCTGCTGCTTCAAAAGGATCTCGATACACTAAATAATTGGTGTACTGTCAATAATATGCACTTAAATTTTTAAAAATGTTGGATTTTAAACTTCACTCGAAATAAAGTTATAAAGAATTTTTCCTATTTCATTAATAAGATTATTCTTAAAAAAATCTCTTCTATAAGAGATTTAGGAATCACTCTTGATTCTTAATTCATATTTGATTTACACATTAATGACATTAAGTCCAGATCACTTAAAATGATGGGATTTATTCACAAAATAGGTAAACCTTTCAAAGATCCTATATCAATTCTAACCCTTTACTATGCCTTAATTAGAAGTAAACTTGAATATGGCAGCACTATTTGGAATCCACATTATCGCAAGTATGAAAAAATTATAGAATCGGTTAAAAAAAATGCTTTCAAATGAGGACTACATGACCATCTTAGATCATACGACGCACGTCGTGAATACTTGTTCCGAAGTATTCACGACGTGCGTATACACTTAAAATAAGACGGCTGACCGATTGACTGACCTAATATTTTTGCATAAAATTATCCACGGCCATCTTGATACCTCATTATGTGTTAGCAATATTGAAATAAATGACCCCAATTTCCATTGTTTAAGAAACCATAGCATTTTTCACCTGAATACATTAAAAAATAATATCACCTATTTTAGCCCTCTGAACCAAATATGTCGACTGTATAATAAGATTAAGGACGGGTTGTTTCGGAGAATTTGAACAATTCATCAAATTTCAACGTTCATTTTCGGGTTCTGTGGAAGACTTATTCAAGTTCTATTATTAAATCATTGTAGGCTAGTTGCTTGACAAAACTGAAATAAAAACAGAACTTGAAAAAATCTTTCACAGAACTTGAAAATGAACGTTGTAATTTGATGAATTGTTCAAATTCTCCGAAACAACCAGTCCTGAGTGTGCTGAAGTAGATATTTTCGTCTATAATCTATACAGTTTCAAAAAAAATGTTCTGCTGCTTTTAAATAATATGTTTAGATAATTATATTATGTACCACTGTATCTTGTCTCTCCTAATATTATTTTGTCATTTTACTGAGCTAATGTATAATTTTATATTATTAATTGTTTGGTTTTTTTATTTGTACGTAACCTGCATTTAATTGCATTTTTACCTGTATGTAATTTTTATGCAATTTTAGATTTTTGTCTGTAAATTAACTTAGTTTTTATAACTGGATAATTCTCACGTAAGTGACAACATCTGTAAAAAAATAGTGTAAATAAATAAATAAAAAAGTTATTCAAAAAATAAAATGTTATATTTCATTAATCAATGAAACTATGAAAAATAGAATTAAGTTGAAGCCAGCTGTATTGTAACGTGATTATCGACGCATCGGGCTAGTTAAAATCCGGCGGATTTGCCGGTTAATGCGACATTCGAAGGAAATTACATCGACGGCCGACGCGACGGTTACCAACCGGCCCCTAGCCGCAA
Organism: Hesperophylax consimilis; assembly: GCF_061612785.1. Classification (NCBI taxonomy): domain Eukaryota; kingdom Metazoa; phylum Arthropoda; class Insecta; order Trichoptera; family Limnephilidae; genus Hesperophylax; species Hesperophylax consimilis. Next base: position 28,898,398 of record NC_142843.1, on the reverse strand, counting down.
GCCACAAACTGTGGATGCCATTCCGTACGTCACCGAAATGTCATGCTGCTATGGAGGCTACTGATGTGTATAACTGAATATTTTTAAATATTCGCTTCCGCCCAACAACACACTAATTACCGGTACACAGATCACGATTTTGATCAAAGGTAAAACAGGCCGAGAATATCGGCTTTTAACCAGACCATTAACGTCCTCCGTGGTCGAGGGGTATGGTTCTCGACTAGCAAGCTGAAGGTCGCGGGTTCAAACCCCAACGTCTGAAAGTAAATTTTATTTTGAATAATTTATGTTATTTCACAATTTATTCATTTAAAATAATATATAGTATACTTGCGGCACGTTCCAGATTGGAAGACACTCTAAGTTTCACACTGGTGTAAGACCACTATTCGCAAGTGAAACATTGCTTGGAATGGTTTTGGCCATGTTTAGTTACCAGATCTGAATAGCCAGGTTCTTCCCCACTTTCCTCTTGACTATCTCCTTCCTCTCCCCACTAACTTCAGCCTCACAATAAACCCCAATTGTGGATGCCATAGTATCACTGGCTCGAGACGGTTGGGAGCAGTTGGGTCTCTTGTGCAATATTCACGTTAAAAAAAAGACCTTTCTAACCGTCGATTCGATCAAATGTGATGGATCTGAAACACCCCAACCAGTTTTTTTTACAATTTTTTGTATTTCTTTGGCATTCACTATGTAACAATTTCTAGACATTTTTTGGTTTTAATGAGTTTTTATTATTCACAATGTACATTTGTTACGTATAATTTTTTTTTTATAAAATTAGCGTTTTTTTTAATTAAATTTATTAAAAAAATTATAAATTAAAAATTTATAAAATTAGCGTTTTTTTTAAATTTAGTTTTTTTTACATCTATAAATCTCACTCGCCCATCAAGTGGAGAAAGCCCAACATTCAAAGTCGAAACTTTGCGTTGTTTAAAATGGCTCAAGCCGTGATTAGTGACCAGATCTGAAAAGCAATATTGAAATGCCCTTTCCAATCCTCCTCTCCTTAGTACCCGTCTCATTCCGCCTCTCTTTTTTGTTTTTTAGCCCTGAAGGTGTGACCATCTGTTACTTATACCGAAAGCAGTGGATAACCTCCAGTTCTCTTTTTTTTCTCTAATAGTTCAGGCCCACAACGCACCACAATAAAATGGGGACGCCATACTTAACTTCAACATATGTAAGTTCAGTTTTCACGGAGCCCGTCATCAAATTGAGAACAAAGGAATATGACTATATACTTTCTTTAATATGATATTAAAGAAAGCCTTACTGCACAACAACAAACTTTACTTTGGAAGGAAGAAAATATTTTTCATTAGCTCCAGGATAACAAAACATCCCACAAAATTCACTCTTTGATGAGCCTCCCCCGCACAGAGTTTTGGAGGCCGGTAGGAAAGAGCCGACGAGTCACGAGGCCGGCCGAATGAAGCATCATTCTGTGCAAGAGCGTCTTCTCGTCTTGTCGGTTATAGGCAAGAGTCGGTTTTACCCCCTAGGCGCGTCTAAATATGTTTATCATCCAAATTCTGGTCACCTTAGACATACTCCAACTGGCTCCAAAGTTGTTGAGGTATATCTTAGCCTTTCTTCTTATCCTTCTTTTCACCTCTCACATTCCACGATGTGTTTATTTTTTTGTTTATTCTACGTCATGTTTATTTGCTTAAGATTACAATAACTTAAAAATTAAGATTTTTAAAATATTTTCTTAATATTTGGAGTACCCTCTTGTATTTTTCTTTTTTTACAATAACCCAACACAGGAGGCTCTTGGGAAAATAATTTCCCTCAGGGCCTATGTCATATTTGGAAATGCTCTCCCGGTGTGACAGTACCCAAACTCGCCTCCAAAGCTATGTATGGGTCATTAAAAGATGTAATTGTTTAGGGGACATGTTCGACTAAAGTTTTCACTCTCATTTCTAACATTCGTAACCCATCCCCAAAAGTAGAGTACCGGCTCGCACAGCGCGCTGGATGAAGGCTGTACTGAGCTGAGCGAAATTGCATTTGTCGGTTCCATTCACATCGACTTACCCGTAATATGTAATAGTACTGTAGATAGAAGGGTACGGGAGTGGAATAAGGAGGGGCAGGAGGGGCATATAGGGGTGAAAAGGGTGTGGGGGAAGATGTTATCTCCACAGCTGCCACTGACGAGATACTTTTCAGACTGTTGCCAAAGATTTATTTTTCGATCACAGACGATCCGCTTTGTGCTTTGTACCTGATCTCACAACAGGATGGAGCTTTAGATACATGCCTTTCAACTCAAATATACATTGTTTTTGTATTAAATTTCATTTCGATCTATTTTAAAACCACTTTAAAAACGACGATTGTAGAAATGAGATCCCTGAGGCGTGTGTCATAAATCTTGTACCACCTTATTTGGATTATACCACCTTATTACGAATGTACTACCTTGTCACGAATGTATCATAATTTTACTAATGTTACATCTTTTTACGAATGTACCACCCTTTTAGTAATATAAAACCTTATTACGAATGTATCACCTTATTATGAATGTAATGTATGATATTAAAGAACCAATTTAAAACCTTTGTACCATTCTTCCACTACACCGAACCGGTTTCAAACAAACGCGTTCATCTGATTATTTCACGCAATTATTTCACTTGTTCCACCTCTCTGTTTGAACAAGTGATATAAAATTTTAATTTGGTTTCATTATATCTTCATATTATAGTGAATTATTCATATTCGAAACGTTGTTTGTTTTATTCCAGAGCAAATCCTATATTATACGCAACCATCTAAGTTTATATAATATTATGTAGGTATAAGCTCACGTGTAATGTCAGCGAGTAATCTCTGTTTATATAATATTATGTAGGTATAAGCTCACGTGTAATGTCAGCGAGTAATCTCAGTTTATATAATATTATGTAGGTATAAGTTCACGTGTAATGTCAGCGAGTAATCTCAGTTTATATAATATTATGTAGGTATAAGCTCACGTGTAATGTCAGCGAGTAATCTCAGTTTATATAATATTATGTAGGTATAAGCTCACGTGTAATGTTAGCGAGTAATCTCAATATATAAACCTAGATTTTTCCTGTGGAACCGGCAAATCTATGACATGTTGTTTATTCCTGTCATCCCGGCAAAAACCCAACTAGAAAAGTTGTCACCTGCCAAACTGCCAACCCTAAAGCTCGCCTATTAGACAGATCGAAACTTGATTCATCTCAAATATCATAAATCCCGGGCGTAATCTCGAACCTTTACGGGAAATAATACGGCCATGGAGCCTGAAAATCTGGGTTTCTGGGGAAATTTATGGCAGTTGATTCTGTAAAACCTCCCGCCCGCCTACCTTCCTCAGAGAGGTGAAAAAATAAAACAATTTCCCGGCGGGTGGACCCGCGGCGGGGATCTTTTATCGCACGTTTTTTATCTCATTATCGTTTAAAGTAGTTGTAAAGCGTAGGATTACAATGAAGCTCCTTAAATGTTTATTGTTGTTGCATGCTTCTTTTTTTAATTCTAAACGAACACCTGCTCATCCATTCTTCTGAAATATTTTAATTTCCGTCTATATTTCCTATTAGGTTATTTGTGTATTTTTTTGTCTGCTTTATGTTTCTTATAATCTTCGTACACACATTATTCAATTCTGGTAATTCTCAAGTATCTACGAAAACCTGTTGTTACAAGTTTGTCCTAAAAATAATTTTAGCTTTGTCAATAGTATTTTTTTTTTGAATAAATGATAAAGGAGTATTAATTTTCCACATGTAGCAAACACTTTTTGGATGAACATAATTATAATAATTAAAAGCAAATTATTTTATTTTAATTATTATAGGAGTGTTAATTAAGTGTGAGCTTTTTTTTTCAATATGGATCTTGATTTGTTCTGCATTTATTACCCCAAGCAACTTGTGCTAAAACCAGAGCCGGTTCTGTGCAGGTGCAATTGGAGCAATCCGCTCCGGGCACCGACTCACATGGCGCCATGGAGTCGAACCAAAAAAAAAACCTAACGCAGCGTCCTTGAGGTTTTTCCTTAGCATCAGGCGCCGTTTGGCTCAGGGCAGGCCCTGGCTAAAAACCATTACCATGGGCCCTAAATGGCCGAAATATAATAATTATAATTTTAAATCGAACCCGATGAGAATCCCTCAGAGCATCATCATTAAATGAAATAATTTGAATAACACATAGTGTAATGGAGGCATTTCTCAACAAAACCACGTTTTTACTGGTCAGTTTTCCAATTCATTCGAAACTTACCAACGAACAATAAATCTCCCAATCAAAGGGTGAACAAAACTCATTGAATAATCTTAACTGCGTACTTAAGTTAATGAATGCTTTATCGCCTCTGTGCCCAACTTAACAAGTTCTCATCGCTTCCATTATATTGATTCCTCTGGATCCTTAATTACGGTGCCTTTAGTTATCACTTAGGGGTACGTAAATTTCGCAAATAAAAAATCGTGATTTTGCATTTAAAAAAACTCAAAATAGAAAATTTCGCATTTATTTCGCAAAAAAAAAAAACAGTGTTAAAAACTCAATTAAAGGCTAGCATTGTTGTAATTTCTACATTTTCATCTTTCATTGTTTGCCTGCGATCAGTTACGACAATGTTGTAGATACTAAAGTACCTCTCGGCATCAACACTATTGACAGGGCAATTGTAGATACTAAAGTACCTCTCGGCATCAACACTATTGACAGGGCAATTGTAGATACTAAAGTACCTCTCGGCATCAACACTATTGACAGGACAATTGAGACATTGAATAGCTGCTTTTGCAAATCCTGGGTAGACAGATTTTGATGTAACTAAAACTTGCATTACATCCACAGGAGCTTCTTGGCCGACCAATCGAAGTAATTGTCTGTGATAATGAGAGTACCCGTCAATTAGTTCTTCTTGTGGTACACTTTTGAAAAACGGAATTTTTGCGAAGCTTTCCACTGTGGAACTTGAATTGACAGAAGGAGAGGGCACATTTACTGCTTCCGATGGACAAAATCATTTTTGCACACAAAATGTGTGCAAACGAATAGTTTCAACCTTTCTAAATTGTCAATTAGTTTCATAATTTCGGACAGAATTCTGATACGAATGTAAGTTGAACTTGAATTTTACTGGTTAGAATTTCATTTTTAAAACATTCTTTGAGGTAAATAGTGCTAGAATTGTCGTCTTCGTATTCATTAAAAAAATCGATAATTTGCTGCATATACTCATTCAAATAAATCACAGATTTAAACCAAGAATTCCACCTGGTTACAACAGGCGTAGGGTAAAGTTTTGGAGTTAATTGTGGAGCATGCTGTCGTAGAAAGTTTAAATAAAAACTTTTCATTTTTCTAGAATGCAAAAAGGCTGACTTTGTCTTGGCCACAATAGAGTTCAGTTCCTAAAATTCTTTTATAAAAATGTCACCCACAAGATTCACTTTGTGCGCCCAGCATTAAAGGTGCAGTGCATGGTCACCCAGTAGTACTTTTAGCAAGTTGAAACATGCACCCATGTACTTTGCAGAGTCAGACACTAAACCATGTACTTGAGAGTATTGAATTTCGTATTCTTTCAAAGTATCATTTATTGCTTGAGAACAAGTGGAAGCATTGGCAGTGTTTAAAACATTTTCACTTGCTAAGAAACATGACAGACAAACAAACAGACTGCTGTGGTTCTGAAGAGACAGTTTTAAGTAAAACTGCAAAGACAAATCTGCCTTGTTTGTCAGAAGTTTGGTCGGCCACCTCAACTACAGGCTGATCCTTTAGTTTTTGTTTCACTTCATCTTTCTCCGAAACACCGCACTGTGGTACGTACTTACGTCTCAAATTATCTCCAGAAGGCAGGTTACCCGAGCCAGGCACATATTTTTCCATGAAACTGTGAACAGCTGGATGATCTAGTTTATAAAACAGAATGTTTGCTTTCAAACTCATTTTTACAGTGCCAAGCACAAATTCCTCTTTTCCGTTTTGGCACGTTTTTGCACTTCAAAAGCACCAATTATTGTGGATTGCCTTTTTATTCCAGAGGACCCTGGTTGAGGATCAGGATCAGATTTCTTTCTTAAATTAGTAACAGAAGTTGTATGCTTCTTCAAAGTATCTAACTTCTTTCATTCCAAACGCACGTTGTAGTATTTGCGCGTTAAGATCGCTTAAATACAAGCCATCCTCTTTGAACTTTTTTACTCGTTCAGATAATTCTACTTTCGGGCGGCCCATATTGACGTTAGTAACACAACTATAAGATACGCGCATGAGCGAGTGACTGCTTGACAGACAAGAGATGGACGGACGCCAACATACACTACTTCTTAGCTAAGCAGCAAACCTGAACTCGAATTTCAAGGCGCAATTGCTCGCGCCTACCAAAACACGATGCCGCAATCTACACAACATCTTAGCTTATCAGAAAACCATAACTCGATTTTAAAGGCGGCATTGCTCGCGCCTACCAAAACACGATCCTGCAATCTACATAACTTCTTAGCTAAGCAGCAAACCTGAACTCAAATTCAAGGGCCCAATTGACTCGCGCCTACCAAAACTTGATCCCGCAATATACACTACTACTTAGCTAAGCAGCAAACCAGAACTCGAATTTTATGGCGCAATTGCTCGCGCCTACCAAAACACGATCCTGCAATCTACACTACATCTTAGCTAAGCAGCAAACCAGAACTCGAATTTTATGGCGCAATTGCTCACGCCTACCAAAACATGATGCCGCAATCTACACAACATCTTAGCTAAGCAGCAAACCAGAACTCGATTTTAAGGGCGCAATCGCTCGCGCCTACCAAAACACGATCCTGCAATCTACATAACTTCTTAGCTAAGCAGCAAACCTGAACTCAAATTTAAAGGCGCAATTGCTCGCGCCTACCAAAACACGATCCTGCAATCTACACTACTTCTTAGCTAAGCAGCAAACCTGAACTCGAATTCAAAGGCGCAATTGCTCGCGCCTACCAAAACACGATGCCGCAATCTACACAACATCTTAGCTAAGCAGCAAACCAGAACTCGAATTTTACGGCGCAATTGCTAGCGTCTACCAAAACACGATGCCGCAATCTACACAACATCTTAGCTAAGCAGCAAACCAGAACTCGATTTTAAGGGCGCAATCGCTCGCGCCTACCAAAACACGATCCTGCAATCTACATAACTTCTTAGCTAAGCAGCAAACCTGAACTCAAATTTAAAGGCGCAATTGCTCGCGCCTACCAAAACACGATCCTGCAATCTACACTACTTCTTAGCTAAGCAGCAAACCTGAACTCGAATTCAAAGGCGCAATTGCTCGCGCCTACCAAAACACGATGCCGCAATCTACACAACATCTTAGCTAAGCAGCAAACCAGAACTCGAATTTTATGGCGCAATTGCTCGCGCCTACCAAAACACGATCCTGCAATCTACACTACTTTTAAGCTAAGCAGCAAACCAGAACTCGAATTTTAAGGCGCAATTGCTCGCGCCTACCAAAACACGATCCTGCAATCTACACTACTTCTTAGCTAAGCAGCAAACCTGAAGTCGAATGTAAAGGCGCAATTCAAAACAAGATCCCGCAATACGCTCGCTCCTCATCTACGCAACAACTCGTGCCGTCTCTGTCTGTTTTGAACAGAGTTGTAATAATTGTTAGCGCTTCTGATCAACATTTGAAAGCACGTAACGTAAAAAAGGTGCAAAAGTCAACTCGTGCCCTCTCTGTCTGTTTTGAACAGAGTTGTAATAATTGTTAGCGCTTCTGATCAACATTTGAAAGCACGTAACGTAAAAAAGGTGCAAAAGTATTTAATTTTCAAATTTCACTTTTATCGCAAATAAAATGCAGATTTCGCTTTTATCGCATCTATTTCGTAAAAACGAAATTTACCTACCCCTAGTTATCAGAGCTTAGCTATATGAGAATCCAGATTCTTTAAAAAAATCCATACATTTAGCCTTAGTAAACTCAAAATGGATGAGGACTTCCTTATTACAGGGAGATTTAAATGTTCCCATCTTAAAGAAATACATTATATCAGATTCCTTCTGTTCGGATTCCTGCCGTGTGACGTCGACACACGTACTAAATCAAAATATTTCATAAAGGGACTTTTTGTCAAAAAGGCGTGTTGTAGTTTTGTACTTCCGCATACTCCTCACGTTACACATACCAATATACCTAATGTATTCGTAATCAGGTATCGCATCGTCCAGTATGTTTTACAAATATATCCAAACAGTATATAAAATGTTCACACTAATCCCCCGTAAAAACCAGCCACCTGCAGCTATTTTCACAATTAAGTAGGTGTGCAACTAATATTTTCTCATAGAGGCAATATGTATTATGTTTAATCTACAATCCAAAATATTTCCTTATTTTAAAATAGCAATACGTATATTAATACTCAGTTTCTTTGTTTTTTTTCGTGGGGCATTTAGGCGAAAAGCGACCGCTCTCCCCCTCAATTCGATACGACTCGAGGTTCGTTTTGGCGTTCGAGAAAAAAGTCGCCTTTCATTTGTTTCGGGCTTCAGGCGAAAAGCGACCGAGACACCTCTCTGTCGGCATAGAACCCGATGTTCAATTAGGTGTGGAAAAACCGAAAAAACGAGCCAGTACGAGTTTGTATGGAAATAATTCCCCGACTAACTCGACCGGATTCGTTCGGGGCAAGATGTCGACGAAAATTTGAGGAACCTCTGGCGGCGGAAACTGGAAGCGCTTAAGGCGCGCCATACGAAAGCCCCGCAGCACGCTCTTTGGCCGCCAGGATGGCCTAAGTGGCAAAAAGTTGATTTGTGGCCGTTTAATTGGCACAGCTTCAAATCGACGTTTCCCCGCGAGTGTTGCCACACAAGCGGTTTTGAAACGGCTAAATTTCGATGCATTTTCACAATGTTTCGTTTTCATCTATCACCATCGATCTGAAAAACTTTTTTTCCTCACCGTTTATATTTTTATTCAATTTCGAACGCACCCCGAACGCCAAATGATTAAATAAAATTTTGTGCGCCTCTTTTGCTCGAAAATGTTTCGTTTTTCGCATTACCTAAACGTAAATTAAATAAACGATAGATTTTGATCGAGCGTCGGGTCTGATTTAATCAGGAATCGTTGTTTTTTTTTTAAATTTCACAAAAAGTTTTACAAAATTTCCTCATTTTTAGGGAAAGAGGTTTAATTTAAGTGGAAATGTTTTTCTTTGCATAATGGTATCATTGGCCAAGAGAGTACCACGTGGTCACTCAAAACCACGTGGTACGTTTTTTTTATCAAATCTACATAGTCAACTTGATGATTGAATTCCGTCGAAAACACGCAGTATGCGGTTAAAATTTTCGAAAAAAATGATCGTCTGAAGGTTTAGGAACGTTAATAGGTCATCCTACAAATGGCGCTCGGTTCAAAATGTCTCACAATAACCGGCTAAAGTTTGACATTAGCTATTTTAACAAAAAAATGCCATTTTAAAACCGTCGGGCTTTTGGCCAATCGGAAATCAGCCAATCATAGACTAGCACCGTAGTGATGTTTTATTACATAGTGATGTTAATTCAAAGAAACGATAAAATCTGTGTAGGTACTTACTTTGGCAGTTTATCTTTTTAAAATCGATAATGCTTTCGAACGAAATAAAATTTAGTTTTGTAAAAATAATTTGGCACGGGTACCGTCGCCCCGTAGTGAAAAACTATATCAATAGCGTCAGGCAAATTTATAATTTATACCAGGAGCGCAGAAGTTGGGTAAGGTTAGCCTGGGAGCCATTCATATTTAAAGTTTTTATCTCTTTATTTTTTAACGTGTACGGACCTCTAGGTACGTGGTACCTAATTGCGTTATGTAAATATTTTTTCGGTAAATTTTTAAAAGTAGGTGCAGGTACCTACACAGATGGTACCGGGTAGAGGTCCTAGGTAGGCAGGTACTGAGAGCGTGTTTTAGCCCGTTTTCTAGGTTAGGTCCGTAGTGTTGTAATAAAACGTATGGATTTAAAATTTAAAAAAAACATTTAAATCTGTTCAGGTACTTACTTTGGCAGTTCATCTTTTTAAAATCGATAATGCTTTTGAACGAAATAAAATAAGGTTAGATAAAAATAATTTGGCATGGGTACCGTCGCCCCGTAGTGAAAAACTACATCAATAGCGTCACGCAAATTTATAAATAATACCAGGAGCGCAGAAGTTCGGTAAGGTTAGCCTGGGAGCAATTCATATTTAAAGTTTTTATCTCTTTATTTTTTAACGAGTACCTTATTGGATTATGAAAATATTTTTTCGGTTATTTTTTTTTTTTTAAATTATGTTGGAAATGACAATTTTTTTCTTCCATAATGATAATTCTTATAAAGCCATTTCTGCGAAAAATTACCTCGAGGACGCTGTAATCTACCAGGAGCACAGAAGTTTGGGAAATTAATTTACTATTGAAAACGGTTTAATTATTTATTTTTTTTAAATGTATTTTTTTTTCAATTAAAAGTTTTTACATTTTGCGTGTTTATAGAGCAATGTTTTTTTCCAAAATAAAACTCGCTGGGACTTTTGAAGAATGTCCGTGACAAAAACAGTACATACGATATGGGTATCAAATTACGGGTCTCGACTTACAGAATCCGAATGGCTCGGTGAAAAAATGATCAGTCAGCTCCTTGGCACATTTTTTTCTCAAAACATTCATTTCTTTCTAAACAAACATATATTTTAATACATTTGTGGTCACACATTCATTGCTTCATTCACATACAAACATACATATTACATATATAAACAATTTTTATTTAAAAGTTTTATAATTTTGCGTGTTTATTGAGCAATGCTTTTTCCAAAATAAAACTCCCTGGGACTTTTCAAGAGTGTCGGTGACAAAAACCGTACATACGATATGGGTATCAAATTACGCGTCTCGACTTACACAACCCAAACGGCTCGGTGAAAAAATGATCAGTAAGCTCCTTGGCACCATTTTTTCTCCAAATATACATTTCTTTTTTTAAATTTTGTAGTACCACACTCCTGGCTTTATTCACATTTAAACATTACACCACGCACCAAATATTTACCCATTAGTTTCAGGCAAAAATCAAAAGTCAAAACACACTCTTTGCTTCATCCACATTCAACACCAAAATACATATTATTTTTTATTTTTTACATCCACTTACTCGAATAATTTTTACCCATTAGTTGCCTGCAACGGGAAAAAAGCTAGTTAGCCTATTAATAGCCAGTACGCCATTCCTGCTCACTCTGCGTGCCAATAAATAAAATAACAGTTAGTCATCAGGTCTTTTGTAAACTATCTTTTCAAGTAATCTTATCTTCTTAGAATTCACGGTCCGGGTCCGATGGCGGGAAAGTTCTAGAGAAACTTCTTCTGAAATAAATATTCTTCGCCCTTTCCAACTTTGGATGTTCGCTGGGAAGTCCCATTTGATTACTTGCAGTCTGCCTGCTCGGATTACAATCTTCCAATATGTAGTAACCTTAACTCGAACGAATATATTTCAGAAAACTGAAACGTTAGACCCGTTTAAAAAGAAAACGGGGCACATTGCTATATTTTAATGGAGTTACAATTTTTTTTAATGCAGATGATCTCGACATTTAGATTGTTTACTTTATAACTAGAAGTACCAATATATTATTTTATTTTTTCGAAACAAATAGGTTTAAACTAAAAGCACGTAAAATAAACTTATAACATCCCATTGTAAGAAAAGCTTTTAGCAGCAGTAGATATCACACGAATGGAATTTTTACCGCATAGTTAAGATCAGATCAATCACATTTTAAATCGTATCAATCATCAGAAATACTAACTTCGGTTATGTCTGTCCCTTGTAACTCTAGCTCAATGTACTCGCATTTGCTTTTAATTTGAAAAATATAAAAAAAATGGCCATTATACTCGCTAAACACTATTAAGCTCAAATAATTATTCAATGTGAACTTGTAACAACGTGTATCATTGTTTACTAGTAGTTGACTCAGTGGCGGTTGGTGACTTTTGGTTGCAATAGAGTGCTTATATTACAAAAAATGGCATTTTTTAAGTTGTTGTAGCTAAAAATGTTTTTTTTTTTTTTTTCGAAATTTTGATTTTTGTATGTAGATTTACAGGAAATCCGTGCGACGCACGCCTAAACTGAAACTGTTGTATACTACAATCACATTTCATGATATTGTAATATTCGTTAATAACCAAGAATAGTTACATTGCCATACGAAATACCTCTGCGAATGATACACCTTGTGCGATAATGATAAAGTGGGAATACAAAGATATTGCCTTTAACGACCACCTTGTACTTTACTTCACTTGAGGCAGAGTTTTAGAGGCATTTTTGCCATAAATCAAACTGTGTTATGATAAAATATGAATCGTGAATACCTCTCAACTCGTCTAGCTTATGGAAACTAAGGTTAGGTAACGTTAAATTCATAAAATATCGATGAACTGCCTTTCAAAACGAGAGAGATATTAAGCTCAGCTTAATCGTTATGGTAAAAAGTGAATTGTTAAATACCTTCATCTCGTTTAGCTTATAGAAAGTAAGGTTGAGTTAGGTTTCGGTGAACATGCCGCCTTCCATGGTAGATGTTGAGTTCATTCTAATCAAGATTATATAATCTTCGCTTTGATCTGAAATTTACGCATGATTGATACTCCTTTAGGACTTATCATCCTAACAAGCAAATTTGTGAAAGATAATTATTTATACGAAAACACAGAGTCGAATCTACATAGATAGTTGTAACAAACATGCGACTTGTTACATGACGAAATTACACAGGGGTGCAGAATAACATACCGACAGAATTATAATACATCGACAAAATTACACACCGAGACACTTACACTTACTGGAATTACACGAGTCTGAAAACCTAACATAACTTTTGTTTTTTTTTCAATATTAAATTTATTTAGCACACACGTTAAAAATCAATAATTTAAACCTATTAAAAACAGTAACTGATTGAGTAATTCTAGTAGGTTTAATTCTGTCCGTGTGTGATTCAGGAAATTTAATATTAGTATGTGAAATTCACGCTTGTATAATTTCATCCAGAAACTCGTGCGACTAACGTCTATCATGAAAGAGACGGCAAGAGAGAGCGAAAAGAAAGGACTATAAAACAGTGTAATCGGTTTTCCAATGTCTCCTCTTTGTCACATTTTACATTGTTTTAATTACAGCTTATTGACTTTTATTCCGCTCTCCCAATTCATAGTACATAATATGTACATTAATATTATGAAGACATTAAGCGGACATTACAGAATCGTTAAATCTATAAACAAAAGCCGTGTTTTTTATTCTTTATTATGTTCAGGTCATAAACGCAACACTATTATACAAAAAAATATCATGAAATCTGTTTGAGAATTATTGCACATGGTCGTAAAGACGATAGTTGTAAATCACAGTTTGGGATCATCAAAACAGCGCATTTCTTACTTGTACAAACGAACTGATGTCCCGAGGCTAAATCTTGGAAGGAATCGAAATTTCTGCACATATTAAAAATGTTACTTTTTTTCTCTAAAAGAAAGACCAACATTCCCTGGTTACGAACAATAAAGTGAAAATGTTGGTTTTACCAATGATTTTAATTTTTATTTTAGTTTTTTATTAGTGAAATAAACAATTATACATATTTTATTTAAATAATTACATGGTTTAATGAACCAGTAAAGTTTTCTCATAAAACACATATGTTGATAGAAGAGGCGAATATTTAATAAAACGCAGATCAAAAGTATATAGGTAGATAATGTACGCTAAGTACAAATATAAAATAATACACACTGACTTCATAAAATAATGTTCAAATGTTGAAAAATAATACATATTTACCATATTACATATATTATAATGATGTTCAAATTTTAACATAAAATAATGTTCAAATGTTCAAAAATAATTCATACTTACATCTTAAAATAATTTTCAAGTGTTCAAAAAAAGAAAAACAATGTAATGAAAGTCAGAAAATAACTTAGATATCTTACACACAACAGGGGTAGACGGTTCGTAATTAACAATTTGATTTAATGTTTTCCAATATGCATTTAGTAAATTAACCAAGAGAAAAAAGGATAATATCGGCGTCTGAAAACATATTATTGTATTTTGTGCACGTCTCTCTGAAAAATGAATGTTGTGTGTAGTTAGTTTTTGAGTGTTTCTTACTGGACAGTGGAAGTGAACGTTTTCCAGAAGGTAGTCATTGTTAACAGCGTTGTAGATGATTTTATTTTAATTTTATTGATACATGATTTACAGAGTACATGTTGTTTTTTGCGATATTTCACCCTCCATGCTAGGGAATGTTATGTTATGTTATGTTATGGCGGGTGAATCTTACAGTTTGCGGACATAGAATCTATACATTACTATAATATAAAAAAGAAAATTGATGGATAGCTAGTTTGGGTTGCAAGAAGAGGATTGAGAAGTTAGAGAATTATAAGATGAAAAATTTGAGAAATTATTAGTAAATAGTTCACACTAATTAATTATGTACATACTATACCGCTAAGTTAGGGAATAAGTATTTTTTTTCTGAAAGGTGATTAAATTGATAGAGTGTAGAATGAATGGGTATTGTAGTTGTAATCTATTCCGGATCCGTGTGTAAGGATCCATTTCGTATTTTTTTTTTAAAGGAATGGGGTTGACTTACGGTTTTTAGGTTTTCAGGGATAAAGTTAAAGATTTTAGGAGCTAGGAAGAAAAATTGTCTTTGAGCTGACGTGGTAGTGAAGGTACTTTGTAGTGACCGTTGGTTATTGTTCTGGTGGTGTAGTTGTGTTGTAAGAGAGTTTTGTTTTTATATTTGAACAGGAAATGTATTAGCGAAAATTTTAGGTGGAGTTGTCGTATGTTTAAGACCTTATACTCTATGAGGAGTCGAGTGGAGGGGTATCTTGTTTATATATGTATATAGGTATATGATGCAGGACTTAGCACGCAGAATAATTGAACCCGCGATACTTGAATGGGTATCCAACGAATTTGTCCACCGAGCTATTAAATGGTATCCCTGATAATACAATTATTCTTTTATTTATATCCTAAGGAAATAATATTTTTTAAACTTTTGTAAACTCGGCTGTAAATATGGTAGGCAGTTGGTTCGACTCTGTCGAAACATCAAGAGACAATAAGCTTATATACCTACCAAGCGTTACAATTTTAGGGCTTTGATAAAACGAACATAATAATATTATAAATATCAAATCTAATTACCACGGTTCAGTGGATTTCCACAAAACACTGTCTGAAGAGTCCTCATTCTCACCCGAGAATGAGGGCTCTTCACCCGCACCCGCGCGTTTGATCTCAGATAAACCACCTGTAAAATTAAATCGTCTTTGTAAATATTTAATCGGTGTTCATTAATAATTCGGAGCGAGGACGAATCTGAGATACCGAGATTGAAATGTGATATCATAATAGTAATAGTAAATTTTTTTTATTATTATATCAAATTCCAAACACTTCTGGCACTGGCAACACAGTGCCAGATGTGTTTAGTGAGTGTTTTGAATGGTAGAAGAAATCGGTGACGTCCCACAATATTTCTTCCCCGGATGAGATACGGAGTCGAATTAATAATATAAATGGGTTTTTTTTACAATACACATACAAATTCTAACATTTTACGCTGTATTAAGAAAAACATATCAAAATCTTTTCCTCACCATAATGAGACAATGTTCTTGTGTTTGGTGAGAGATTTTATGCTCAATTAATAAAGTCATATTGTATAAGTTATAAAATATTAAATTAATAATAACAAGAACGAATTAATAAGACAACAATAACAGAAAAAGAAAAACGCAAACAGGAATTTTTTATATGTAGTATTTTAATAAATGAATAACTTAAATTCATATTAAATCTAATAAAACTCGTATTCAGTAACATATTTACAAAACCACATTAGGTATTTATAAATTGTGTTAGTCCATAATCAATATACCTTGGTATATTATTCTTCGGGTAGTGAGATTTCGATTTACGTAAAAAATGTCTGTTCACCATCGAAGAAGTGCTCGAGCCGCCATACGCCACTGAGAATTTCCATGATTAATGTTAGCTTAGCGATTAATTTATTATACGAATTACAAAGTTGTAAGTTCGGGTAGCGGTTTGATGACGAAGTTTTTGAATGGAAAAGTTTCTATTTAGTTATATCTATCTGTTCTGTGTTGTATGACTTCCATGATTAACTTTCTGATTCATTGCTGGTTTTATGGTTTCAGTTTAGCTAGCACAAGAACAACATCGGAAACAATGATTTCATTGATGATGTGACTACTTTTTGGTAAGAATTTTGATTTCCGATTCTCAAATTTATAGTATACCATCTACCATCATTGGAAAACTAGTGAAGTTAAACAATTTCTGTAACAAATTAATTTCCAATAACAAAAAAAACTTCCAATTCATACTTTAGTTACAAAAACCATTTCAAATATGAAACTAATGTTGTATTATATTATAACATGTACACAAATGCATTAAATTATTGTAGGACGTGTTTATAATGTGATCATCTCATAAAGCAGTCTGAGAATCAGATTTTTCGATGATGAAGTACGACAGTGTTCTCAGTAGATCTCAACAATTTTTTTGTCTTTGTTGATATAAATACGTTGTCTATGGTTGTCAATGACAGTTGTCATCTTTTATACTGCTCCATTAAAAATAGTGAAATATTTGCTAAAAAACAGATTTATGCGACATAAAACGCTATTAACAGTGACAGTGCAAAGCTGTAGTAAGCTGAAGTAAGGAATGTGTACAAAATCCATGCAAGTGGCCTATTAAATGCTCTTACGATAATCAACCGAAAGTGTGTAAAAAAAGTGAATTCGAACATACAAATTTGAAAATAAGTGCAGTTTTGTGCGGGCTATAACGGTGTTCTTTTATCCTCTCGGTATTCCATCGGAAAATATTACAAGTGCAATATTTACAAGTGATATTCTAGCGAATAACAATAATATTGTTAAAACCGGGTAGTTTAAGTAGCTGCATGACGATTGGTTGAAAGTGAGCTCACTTTGTTTACCTTTTACCAGTGCTAGCCGATTTGCGGAAAACAGGCGTATCTCTGCCAATTCCCATTATACAAATAAAGTGCTAGTCCGATTGCAGACAAATAGGCGTTATCTATTCCAAAAGCGAAAAACACATATTAAAGTAATTTTAAATAAATTCTTAAAAATCCCAAGTGCTGACACTATTATTATAATAATTTATTATTTGACGGTATAACAACAGTGGAATTTGGACTAGAGGCGAACGCGTTAGCGCCGAGTTTCGAAGAACGACAGTTCGAACCCCATTTATTCCAAATAAATAATTACCGTTTTATATCTATTTTTTTTTTTCCATAAATATTAGTAAATATAAAAATAAATATACAAGTGAAAAAAAAAAACAGGACATTACAATAAATACAATACAACTCTTAGTGACATGTAAACATTAAAATAAACTTTAAATGGCAGATCCCCCGTGTACCCCCCCAGGGGCTAAAGATCCATTTAAAAAATCGGGAACCACGCCGAGGTCACCGATAATCCGGAGCATTAGCAGTCCAGAACTAGTTAAGTCCCCAAGACAAACCCGAGCCGAAAGCAGAAAAGTTATGGACAAACGACAAAAGAAGGAAATTAAGACTAATAAACAAGCGTCAATCCCCACTAACACCAACTCTGCTCTTTCTACCACCACCGCAACAACATTCTCCTCTACTACAAGATCCTCACCAATAACACACGAGTCCAGTCCAGCGCTTCCATCTATCAACGAAGACAAAATTCCTCCTCTCAAAACCAAACCGATTCTGCCTTCTGTTAAAATCCCCCAATATATTTCTCTCCAGAAAACGAAACAGTCCGAGACAGCCATGAATATTGTTCAAATTGCCACTCTGGCACTGAAAGCAGCCGAGCCTCTCAAAAATAACATAACCAAAGAAGTCCGCGACACAATAATCTCATCTTTGCTGGAGATAATTGAGAAAGGAGCCACACTGGGAAAACAACTTCATGCTCTGGAAGTCGAATTACTTGAAACCAAGGTGCAGAATGCAGAATGTCAACTGAAGATGGAAGAAAGACACTGTAGGGAAATGTCAGCTTTCTGCGCCAACTCTCAAAAAGAGCCCGTACTCAGTTACGCCTCGGCAGTAGGGAATCGAGGAGATCGCACCAGACATGCCGTAATAGTGTCGTCATCAGACCAAGAAGCGACGTCAGAATCCATCACCTCAACAATAAAGGATACTATCAAGCCAGCCGACCTCAGAGTGGGTGTCAGTGGTATGTCAAAGGCCAAAAATAACAAGGTCATAATTACCTGCCCTAAAAAGTCAGATGCACAGAAGATCCTAACAGCAATTCCAGGGCTGACCAATGGTAACTTGGTTGCTCATGAGGGCAAACGTCTTAGACCTAATGTTATCTTGAAGGGGATCGAAAAAGAAACACAAGATTCCGAAATATTAGACATGATTGTGCAACAAAATGATACTATCTACGAAGCCACTGGAAATGATAAGGAAGCTATTAAAATTCTAAGATTCACAAACAACAGGAAAAATGATAGGCTACGAAACGTTATTCTGATCGTCAAAAAAGAAGTACACTCAGCTATGTTAAAACAAGAAAGAATAAATATAGGTTTCCAACGAGTCCGAGTCGAAGACAGCTGCCCAATCATGCAGTGCTATAAATGCATGGGATACGGTCACTCCGCCGCGAGATGTACTGAATCAAAAGATCGTTGTCTACACTGTGCTGGTGAACACAAATCATCTGAATGCTCAAAAAAGGAACAAAAAGAAGAATTCCGTTGCTGGAACTGCTTTAAAATGGCCAAAGGCAAAATTGAGGCACCAAAACACAGATCAAACGATAGGGACTGCCCCTACCGTGCCATAATGATGTCACGCACAATGGAGAGAGTTGACTATGGCTAACTCAACTGTAACTACAGCATCCGGGACCCAGGCCAGTATAAATGAATACAAATATGAGAAAATTGAAGACTATAAGCCAATAAAAAATAGCCTTCGAATAATGTATCTTAACGCGAGAAGTATCAGAAATAAAATTGACGAGATTGAAGAAACTTTAAAGAGCATCAAACCCACTGTACACGTACTTGCAATATCCGAAACCTGGTTGGAAGATGGTGAGGAGTGCTTCTTCAACATCGACGGCTACCAAAGTACATTCGCGTCTCGCACCAATGAAAGAGGAGGAGGGGTGATTCTCTACACACACCATTCACTAAATGCTACAACTATCGAAAAACATTGTAGTGAAAATTCTTTCTTAGGAATTAATATCCGTAATAGAAATTTTAAACCGTTAAATATTTATGTTATATACAGAAAGCCTACCTCAAACATTAACGAATTCTTAATGTATCTTGAATCTATTTTAAATAACTGTAGAAATGATACCCTTATCTTTGGTGACTTCAACATTGACATTCTTCAAAAAAATAATACATCTCTTAAGTACATCAACACGCTAGACTCATACAACTGTTTCATATGTAACACATCCTATCCTACACGAGTAACAGATACCTCTACTTCTCTAATAGACCATATCATCTCAAACAGACAAAATATTTCCTCAACTACTGCAAATATAGATGCCTACCTAAGTGATCATAACATTTTGATATTAGATTACCAAAACAGCTTGAAACATCACACTAATAATAGAATACATTCTTTTTCAAACAACACCAAAACCGATAAAAACATGTTAAAAACATATTTAGAATCCCACAACTTTCCACACGAAACCACCAGTAATGCCAATGAAAACTATAATAATTTTAATGAATACATCAAAACAGCAATAAAATCATCCCAACATAAATCTGAGTTACGCATAGGAGACCAACGGAGGGGTAATACTCCATGGTTTGATGCAAAATTAAATGCACTTATCAAACAGCGCAACAATGCGTTTAAACTCTGGAAAAAAAATCAGCAAAGTGATATATTCACAGCACTGAGAAATAAAACAAGAAATCAAGTTACCAACTATAGAAGATATGCTAAAACCAAATACTACACGACTATATTTAAAGAAAACCTGCGTAATCCGCGACAGACATGGAAAATAATAAATGCAATTCTAACAAATAGCTCGACACCCCAGAAAGATGAAATTGAATGTCTTCTCATTAAGAATGAAGAAATAACATGCCCAACACAGATAGCTTCAACTTTTAACAACTTCTTTATATCAGTTGGGGAAAACTTAGCAGCCACAATTGCATCATATCCAGATGATTCTATCACTATAAACACGGATCAAAAAGCAATCCAGTCCTTATACATGGCCAAAACAAATAAAACAGAAGTTCTCAGTATCATCTCTCAACTAAAGTCTAATGCATCTCCAGGTTTAGATGGAATTACACCAGTGTACCTGAACTTTTGCAAAGATATATTAGCTGACCACCTTGTTTTTCTTATTAATCAATCCCTGGATAGTGGAATCTTCCCAGATCAGCTAAAGATAGCAAAAATAATTCCGATTTACAAAGATGATTGCAAAAAAAATCCTTCTAATTATCGTCCTATATCCATCCTATCTGTCGTCTCTAAAGTTTTTGAAAAGGTTATTAAGCTTAGGCTCACTAAATATCTCTTATCAAACAATTTACTCGCATCCCAACAGTATGGATTCAGAAACCAATCTAACACAAAATGTGCTGCCTTCGATTTTGTATACGCCCTCCAAAAGCATATAGACCAGGGTAAGCATGCTGCAGGCTTATTTATAGATTTAAAAAAGGCATTCGATACGGTTGACCATGGGATACTACTAAAGAAGCTAGAACACCTAGGCATAGTAGGCACTCCCCTGAAGTTACTGTGTAGCTACCTCTCTAATCGACACTGTCAGACCTTTGTTGGAAAAGGGACAAGCAACATGGGAACGATAAAATGTGGCGTGCCTCAGGGCTCCGTACTTGGACCATTGCTATTTTTAATATACATTAATGATATTGCTAAATGGGGACTTAAGGGTACAATACAACTCTATGCAGATGACACAGTGATTCTTTATCACAATAATGATTTAAACGAACTTGAAAAGGAAATGGAAAGGGATATAGCTTGCCTGGCAAACTGGCTGCGATTAAACAAACTTAGCCTAAACATAAAAAAAACACATTACATACTGTTTGCAAATAAAAAAAATGTAAGTCTTAATATAAGTCTTGATAATAACCGCCTTGAAAGGGTTGATGTTACAAAATATCTTGGCCTTTTCATTGATTCACAACTCACATGGAATCACCAATTTAAACATGTTCTATCCAAAATTACTCCTATAACTGGTGTTTTATATAGACTTCGCGGGTTACTTCCTCCCTCTCTATTAAAATCGATTTACCATGCTATGATTCACTCACATCTAATATATCTCGCCGGAATCTGGGGATTTGCTACAAAAAAAATGATTTCAGAAATCCAAGTCGTCCAAAATAGAGCCCTGCGAAATATTTTCAGTCTACCTTGGGACACACATGTCAAAGACATCTACAGAAACACCCAAATACTTCCTTTTAATACCATTCCCACTTTTGAAATAACGAAAACTATATTACAAGTAATTCAACACTCGGCACATTCCAACACTACACTCTATTACAATTGCGACGTACACCAACACAACACAAGAAATCACAACAAACTTCATATACCAAAAATCAAATCAACAAAATATGGACTAAGATCCCTAGAATACATAGCACACACAAAATATAATCAACTACCCAACGAGATCAAATGTGCAAGTCAATGTAAAAAGATCCAAACTAACATGCTCAAACTTCAACTTATTAATGACTATCTGAAATAATAATGTTGTGTATGTCCCATCATATGTCCATTTAATACATACAACTATATGTTTCATGTAATGCGTATCATTCCCGCAATGAGTTTATTAACTCCTGGGAGTACGATGCTTTATATAATATACTATATTCTGTATTGTATACTTTTAATAAATAAAAAATAAAAATAAATAAATATTTAAAGCATAAATTCTTTGCCCATTTAGACCCAAGAAAACGCTACTTTTAATTTATCTTTTCTCAAAAACATTCCATTCCCGTTACTGCTAAAACACATTGCTGGTATGAAAATGTTTATTGATGAGGTTTTAAAAAAAATCCCTAAATTACAAAAAAATAAAGATTTCCGGAAAACCATTGGATGACAGCTCTATAAAATACTGTTCATATTCAGAGCACGTTCACTAACCTTTATCGCCGTTAGTTTGTACGTGGAGGTCCGGATGCCACAAAGGTAAATTCAAGGGTTAAAGTTCCCCCAACCTTAACGCTTTCCGCTTTTCTTTGCCCGCTAAAGAAGCGGTCACAGTCACTGAAGAGATGAACCGATATAAATGTTGTGTTGGCGTGTCTGTGTGCCCGAATTAGGCCCGATTTTTCCTTACTTCTGCCGAAATTGATCAAACATTATTTCTTGATCAGATAAACCATTTCTTTTTCCTATCTGGGGCCTAGGAGTCGAAATGTTTTTCGCAAATTGATTTTCTTTAGATCACACCACTTGAGATTATCTGTTCACAATGCTCACTATTACTGAAGAAATAGAAGTATATTATTGGCGCGTGTGTTGTGCCCGAAGTACAGTCATTTTTCTCTTACTTTTAATAACTTATTCTTATATCAAACCGCTAGAGATTTTTCTTGTTCAGTGTCCATGGTGTAATTGCTTACCTCCACTACTTGCAATTTAAAACCCGCTAAGGTATTTTTTCAGTACATTTCACTCCAGCGCACACGTCCCCGCTAAGGGGAAAATCTCCCTTGCCCTAAATATAGAAAATACGTCATATTTCCAGGTACCAATCATACGTACGCATTATCCACCCTTGCGTGCTCACAGAACACGCTTCTTTTGATAAAAATAATCATTCTGCGTTTTATCTTCCTCTCGGTTTAACATTCCTCAAATTATGAAATTATTTCCGTAACTAATTTCTTTAACCTGATATCTTCTTAAAAATTATTTTATTACAACTCCCTACTGATTATCAGTTTCCTCACTCCTGGGCTCAAGTTTTGCCTCCAATGATAAGTTGGCCAAAATCAAGTCCTTTGCTTTAAGATATGATTTGAGATTTTCAAGGCCGTATTATCGTGTATGCACATCTGTCCTGATGTTGAACACTGTTACGCTCTCCAAAACGTTAACTAAAGAATGAGATAGCGCAACTCACCACAGTACTCAAAAAAAATCATGATATTCTTTTGCTCTAAACGTTCAAATAAATAACTTCCGGATTCGTAGTTGACGATCTAATATGGACACCGAAAATAACCGACCGTTTTCATTTATAATTATTCCAAATATTTCAAAAGAAATGGTTTTTTAAATTCATTCCTTCCAAAGGTTCCTAGAAGGGGGCTTTTTTACCTTTTGGCCACGTCACACGTCGCATCAGTCATCATCTGAAATAATATCATTGTATGTGTGTAACCTTAATCTTGATAGATGATGACAACATACATTCAAATTTCATTAGCTGACTTGGCCAAGGCTTCGAAAATATATTTCTTTCAAACATTCAAAATATAGAAATCACCCATCAAAAATCACTTCCATTCTCATAATTCTAATTCGAAGTGGAACGTGAAAACGAATAATGCCGTCTACTATGATGTTTATTGTAAAAACGTCTCTCGCTAGTCGTCGCGTCAGCTCATGTTCGCGGGTGAAAATAAAAGTTTTTCTCGTATTGGGCGCATGGCTGGTAAAAAAGGATTAAATATACTATTTCTTTTGAACAAACTGCGGGGCGCAGGTTGTCTGGTTAGTTTATTTGCTTTTATTTAACAGTCCGGATCTAGCGGAACTAAAACATCCACACTGGGAATGTTGTGAGATTGAAGGAAATGGAGGTTGGCAAGGGCAAGGGAAAGGTTCTACCAATCCAAATTAGGTACTAAACATAACTGAAGCCTTTTCAAGCAACGTGATACGTGGTATAATAAAACGTGAAATAACCCGTGTAAATTAATTCGAACGTTTTTTGCCCACACTGTGTTATAATCTCGTGACCTTTGAACTTCAATTTCTAAGAATCTTTTCCAAGTCCGCACTCAAACCATCCACAATACACTGTATAAATTTAAATTAAAAGAAGTTCCGAAATCCCCATAACATATTCGTATTTTACCGAAAGTTTGTTAGGAAACCTTCTTTAAAGACCTGCAGTCCCGTTTTTAACAGGAATACGAATAATTTGACCATTTTTTATTAAATTAGCAATGTGTAGCTCAGTAAGTTTTCTCCGTGTAGCCCTCTATCACTGCCCAATCATAAACTAATTGGTATTGACATTATTGTTACAGTGATATATATATTTTAGTTCACGTGACTCTATTAGGAACATGAAATGAATCAACTGCAATATTGCAATGTGGTCATTGACGGAATGAATCATTTTAAAAAGAAAAATAACATCAGATACCAATCTTCTGTCGGACAGCTATATTAATAATTCTAATTATTATTTTATTGGTAAACTAATTGTACTGGACACCTACGCCAGTGACATTGACTGTAAATGCCGGTTTCCTCTCGGGGGTACCTTAGGTAAGGATTTTCAAAGAAACACAACTTGCGAATGTCGTCGGACAACTGACTGGTTGTGCCAGTTGTTTGCATATTTATTGAGTTCAAATCCATCACGTGTTAATGTACAGCAATTATATTACTTATCTCTAAACAGGATGTATGAGAGCATTAAGGAACCAAGAAAAATAACCAAATTTTAATTACTACGGTTAAATCCCATTTGACACATGATACGTGTCCGGTGATAAGCTTCAAAGGGGATTCGACATCGTTAAATGCGTGATAACAGTAAATATTCATTTCTTTAATTATTTTAATAATCATTTATGTATATCGACTTGCTGTCCGGTATACTAATGTTTAAGACAAGATTTTTTATGCATAGCACAAAGGGGAACAATTATTTTTATAAGCAATAATTATTAGAATTAAACAATAACTTTGTAAACATCACTTATAGGTAAATACTTAATGCCGACCGGGTTTCGCTACAACCGTAGCTTCATCATGAAGTAATAATATAAGTGATGTTTACAAAGTTATTGTTTAATTTTAAATTATAATGTCACATCACAAAGTAACCGCTTCATATGAATAAATAATTATTAGCCTGAAACACTCATCCACATTGAAAAATCTCCTGATAAAAGATACATGACGCCAACGGGATTTTTCAATGTGGATGAGTGTTTCAGGCTAATAATTATTGCTTATAAAAAAAACTAATAATTGTAGATTTTTTATCAGACAGTTATGATTAATATTTTCAATAGGAAAGTTTATAATTTATGTCTTCAACATTTGGGCTTATTTTTTCAATAGAATTTGAGTTAACCACAGACATATGAATATATAGACTAGAAATTAAAGGTGAGGGGTAAAATCAACTGTTGAAGAACGAAGGGGGTAAAGCTGACTGGGATTCGTCAATAAATCAATCTGACAGTATATAGGCATCTCGCATTATAATATCACCATTTAGTTCTTAAAAGTAAAATCTGCTTTTGAATGAATAGACATTTTTACATGGGAGCGCAAATTACTCGCTACGTTATGAACAAATTTGCGAAGTCCAAATTTGGCAAAAAAAAATTCTTCTATTTTCAGAGTCGAATATTTTGTTTACGTATTTAGTTAAGACACTTTTATAAGAGTTCATAATTTAGTTCCCAGTAACCAACGATACGTACAGATATATCTCGATGTGATAGTATATGTTTCTACAAACTGATCCATATGATACGATGTAATTACGCTTAAAATAATGCTTACATATGGAATGTAATACGAAAATTGGGTTTATTCTCTTTTTCACATCTATTTTTACAAGTTTTCATAGCTAAGCCACCATTTTGCCGTGTTATTTCGTAAAATGCGTCGACCATAGCTCGACGCTAGTTCGAACAAGAATGATGACGTCACATTCTCAAGATTCACGGGAAGCCATACGCGAGCCCAGCCGGCTCCAATGGAACCGGTATGGGGAGTGGGGAATAATACGCTTTTAATCACATAGGGCAGGTCAACTAATATTCATATGTCTATGGAGTTAACCTTATAATGCGTTCATCAAACAGGTGATTCGTATTCGTTAGATTAATGACGCATACATAAATTTTAAATGTAAATATAACTAAAGTCTTTAGTAATTATTTTTATGAAACCGAGCATTTTAATTGCTTTATTTGTAACAGTTATTACATGTGGTTTTTTTTATTTGTAATCAAAGACTAACCGCAGATCATTTATTGATTTCATTGATATGTGTTCGGGTTTATTCTCTTAAAAAATGTAGTAATTAGACAAATTTTCTTTCATCAATTTTCAATTTATTGATGATACATAATTATGGAAGTAAGATAAATGTAAAAAATTATAATGTTAATATTTTTTTCTTTTAAAAAAATATTTTTTCCTACCTTTGTTTTATATCTCTTTGTGTATATTTGCATCTCTTTTTTTATTTTGTATTTATAATTCAACTGTTTTGTCATTCACATCTGTCAAAACCCAGCATAATAAATAAATAAAACAATTACAAAAACCTGCCAAGTTCTCTGATCATTAAAATGATTTACACGATAAGTTAGAATTTGATTGTTCAGTGTTTTCCAGTCTGAGTGGATATTGAATATTATTATCACGGACACTGACTTCTGAAGAATCTTTACAAATGAAATGAATACGTCTTGGTGTTCAAGAAGAGGCAGTAGTTACTGGGTAGGCACTATGATTGAACTCTCAGAGGAGAATAGACGTGAAGATCTATTTTCCCATTATTATTCCTCGTGGCCGCATTGATTAAGTAGTTCTCAGCTCTCGGCTTTCAGTCTATAAGATACACAGAACGATTTCTCGAACAACTTTCTGATGAAGGTACGCTAACGAACGAAGTTTTACTTGACTACGGCGTCATTAATTTGTTGAACTTACACTACTAAATGATATTAAAAAACTTTAAATACAGAGGTTTTTGGATTATATTACCACTTGGCTTTCAAACATATATATTTTAATGGCGTAATAACATTTATTATAAAAAATACCCCAAGATAAATGTATAATATAAGTTTCTTGGTTTTAATTAATACCTCCATTTGTAGTGACAGATTCCATTTCTAGTAGTAGATACTCTCAGTATTGCCCTGTTGAAAGCTCACCATTCGGAGTTTCCACTTGGCGTTGCTTGAAATGACTTATGCCGTGTTTGGTGATCAGATCCAGACAAACAGTTATTGGAATGCCAAATTTCCTCTGGCCCGGACAGAAGTTGGAAGCAGTTTGGATTTTCGTGCGTTAAAATAAATAAATTTAAATTAAAAATTGTCATAATATGTTTCGTTTGTTTTTATAGTACCTTTACCTTTAAATATTTAAATGATTCATAGTTCATGATGATGATCATTATTTTGCGAACAAAACATAATTTTGCTGACCTAGAAATGTGTGTGGAAAAGCTTTGCAAATTTTATTTCGTCAAAGCTCACGGTTCGAAGGTTTTACTGCTTCATGCATTCGAATTTATGACTAGCTTTACTACCAAGCTTAGTTCGAGTTCTGATACTATTTTCTTCTGAACAAAAGAAAAACATGGAATAAAAGACATGACATCTTGACTAATTTATTTACGATAGAATTACTTTGCCACCTGACCATTGAAATTGACTGAGAAATTCCAGATATTAAATACTTTGATAAATTTTTGACGCCTGAGCTACTTTCCAATCTTCCCCATCTACTTCTCTATCTAACTCCCTTCAGCATCAATTTCTTAGTCTTTCTGGCAATCTGGACTCTTTTGCAGTATACTCATAAAAAAACTCGTCGTTCGAAAGTTTTTCCTGCTTCAGCCAACAAATGACATTATTTTTAAATATTTTTTATCGTTATTTCATAGACGATAATTATTTCGCTCGCCAATTTCACATGGTACTAGTGGTTTCAATAGCTGATTTATTAATTAGAACCTTCGCATAAATTCCTCTCCTTGTCTTAATTAATTCACTATTCCATAATCCAGTTCCAATTGAACAACATCGTAAATGAAGTTAATCCCTCTGTGATTTAATTTTCTGTTAATTTAAACAAAATAAATTTGGATTGTGTTATCGGAATAATGCATGCAAATAAAATTGGTTAACCCCCTTTGTTCCTGCTTGTATGCGTCGGTAATCAACATAAATTTCATATATCTATGAATTTATAAATATAAATGCGCTTATTGCACGGGCCGCTATGGAACAAAAATATTAAACACGCTAACGGTTAAATAATCGTTTTACGGTGTTC
The DNA here is from genome assembly GCF_061612785.1 of Hesperophylax consimilis. NCBI lineage: Eukaryota > Metazoa > Arthropoda > Insecta > Trichoptera > Limnephilidae > Hesperophylax > Hesperophylax consimilis. The sequence goes on along the minus strand of NC_142843.1, from coordinate 28,869,886 downwards.
ACTTATAAATTATAATTATAATCTATTTTTTTATTCTGGGTGCTTTTAACACATTTTATTTGTACTCTAACCATACTAGGATCATGCCCGTATTATGACAGCAAAAGTATATTCAGAGGCATAATATTAGCTCTTTTAAAAATAGAGATTGTCCTTTTTGGGTCCATAAGAATGTTGGCTTTACCACACAAGTGCAATACTTGCGTAGCACTGATTTGTGCATTGAGAAAGTAAGTGTGAAGCAGTACACTTTTAAATGTCTTTTAGCATAGTTCATCCCTACTCAAATTTGGGCTTATTTATAAAGCCGCTTGAGAGCAAAAATTGATGATACGTAATTATTATTTTTTGCGTTAACTTTGAGGATACTGTGTGAGGGATTTTAAAGGGAAAGGAAGGAGATGAAATTCTGGGAAGGAAATATAGGTAGGAATCTGGGGGTCAGTGTGTCCAGGAGTGACGGTCATCTAAAACCATCAGTCCCAATTCGATCAAAGGCGATGGGCAGAGAGGGTCCGGTTGGAGAGTTTAAAGGCTGTCCCTTAATCGGTCTCTCCCGATCCGTCCATCCATCCTGGACAAATCTAACCTCATGAATCCGTGCACGCTTCAAGTCAGAGGTGTTGGTTATCCATTAAAAGGTTCGCGGGGCAGCGGTACCAATGCCCGCCCCCTAAATTGCTAATACTATTGATTTTAAGATCCCTGTATGAATTAAATATCAGCTTACTTGTAAATAGTAGGCTGACTTGTAAAAGGAGTAAATGCAGCATGCAATACCACCACTATAAATTTGGAAATGGTACATCTTTTGGATTATGTGTTCGCAATTGCGTATGCAGTTTTGCAGCGTAAATTGAGCACTTAACGAAATCTGGCGTTGGAGTTCACCAAATTCATATATAGGCATTGGTTTGGGTCCGAGAGGTTTGGGTCTGAGATACATCAATCGCAAACCCAAGCACAAACAAACCCAATGCGAATATTTGGAGTTATGCAATTAAAATGTGGCCAGGGGACGAGATAAAACCACATACTACACTTTGTTTGAAGAGCTGTGTATAACAAGAATTATAAAACTTCACCTGCTCTGCTGACAGGACGCCTAGCAACTAGCAAGACCTGACAATGATAGATAGTATTCGTAATAAGCCTTCAGGAAGAAGGATTATTGGGAGACCAAAATTTAGATGTATGAAGTTATCACCGCATCACACTTATTATAGTATGCATAAGAAACCTGAGTGAGACAGCAGGAGTGGAGGCATTTCTTAGAGACGACCAGGACTAAATAAGAGTTGTAGCACCGATTCTTCTTCTTCCTATGGTGAAGGTCAAAGTGGGATGTTGAGGTGATTCAGCAGGATGACAGTTGGTTCAGCATAGATTTGCCAAAGTAAAATTGACGAATGAGACATTCTTCTACGTTGTGTTCTGTGATAATGGGTTAATACATTATTGCAAGTATTATGTGTTCAACTAAATTTGTAGAGACATTATTATGATGAAACTGAACCTCAGTTTGTTGCTCAGACTATGACAGAGTCTATGACTGTGGCTCAGTCTGTCTATGCAGATACAGAAACAATAGCGCGCGTTGTTTTTACATCCGACAGATGGCACTATTTAAAAAAGCTTGTTTTTAACTGTCACAGGTCTCATCTATATCATATATGCAGGTACATAAAAACAAGCGCGCATTCGAAGGCAACGTCATGTAAAAAATTCAAAGCAATCATTGAAAAACTTCCATAGAGACTTTCATTAAAATTTTGAACAAACGAACATTTTCATTTTTATTTTTATAGAAGATTGATAGCTCTTCTGAAAGCATCCATAGCTTATAGCAAATGTAACTGATAATAAATTTATATTTTTTATGAAGACTGCTTGTTCCATCTAGTTTCCAACACATTTTCTACCTGTACATCTGTTACCAGATACCTGAATGAATAATTACAAGCGATTATTTGTGAATCTCAATTTGCCAAGAAAGTTCATCGTTTAGCGTTAAAGTCCCGTTCCGCGTTTTCAAAGCACGTAATCGAATGTCAAAACTTCTAAACTTACATCTCAGTAATTGCGCGCGATAAAACGTACCTATGCACTATCGACATTTAATTTGAACAACAGGTGCATGCAAATAAAGCTTTTGAACACTTTAAGTAAAAAAAGAAAAATCTTAGCAGGTGTTCCTCAAGGTTCCATATTAGGTCCTATTTTATATATAATTTATGTATCTTTTATTAAATTTATTTTTAAACATGTAAAACACTTTGTGTACGCGGATGATACTGCATTGGTGTTTTCTTGCAGTGATTTGCAATTATGTATTGAACTTTTACAAAAAGATTACATTGAACTTTTAAAATGGTCTCACGACTCTGGCCTAATCATAAATGCAAAAAAAACTAAATTGATACACATTAGATCACCCAATGCCAAGGTAAATACTATTATACCCGAAATTAAAACACACAATTCAGATTGCCTACATGTTGGTATCCCTGCGTTGTGTACATGTGAAAATATTGAACTGGTTAAAAAATATGTTTATTTAGGTGTTATTATTGATTGTTTTTTCAAATGGGATTTACAGATAAATAAAGTCTGTGAACGACTGAGATCTATTATGAGTAGATTATATAAATTAAAATTTTATGTTCCAATATGCACACTTCGAATAATTTATTTATCACTAGCTGAATCTATCATAAGGTATGGAATTACAGCTTGGGGATTTTCCTCTAAAACAAATATAAATCATGTTCAAGCAGTTCAAAATTCTCTTGTTAAATTATTAGCTCATAAAAGTTTATATGAACAAAGGCATAATGTTCCACACCTTTATCAAAATCTGAAAATCCTCTCGGTAAGAGCAATTATGTGGTATAAAATAATTTTTCAGCACATAAATAGCCCTATGTACATAAATAGACTGGAACACACTTACAATACTCGATTTACATTAAATGAAGGACTAATCGTACCAAAGCATGTAAACAAATATGGAAAAAGAACGCTAGACTACATGATACCAAATTGTTTAAATATGTTACCTGCAGAAATCAAAAAATGTACAAATATAAAAAGAAATTTTTTGTTGAAAAATTGGCTAGCTGAAAGAAATAGTTTGTACTAGACTCTAATACAAACTATTTCTAACTGCATACGCTTTAATTGTTTTTTGTTTTTATTTTTATTGTATTACACCTCTCATGATATGAATGTATACATTTGATATAATCTGTTTAAGTTAAAAGCACCCAATGACAAACTACTTTAAAGTAGTTTATTGGGACTTTTTGATTTTTGTATATTATTTTTGATATTTAATAAAAATAAAAAAATTTAAAAAAATCTATACGGAGAAAACTTACTGATCTAAAATATTACTAATTTATTAAGAACGTCTTCGAATTCAACGGGATTGCAGGAGTTTAACGAATGAATTGATAGGTTTCCTAATAAACTTTCAGTAAAACACAAATGTGTTATCGCGATGTCGGAACACGCGTTCATAAAATTCTAATATTTTCGCATTTCGTCATTGTTTATTATCCGATATGTTAGGAATGTACTAAAGTTTAATACGAAACGGCCTGCAATCCCCGATAGTGAAAAATCCGTTAATAGTGAAAAATAACTTCATTCAAATGACAACCACGACCACGCCTACAGGACCATATCCTTTTCATGAAATTTTCCATAACCAAATCGCAAAGCGGCTCCCTTATGTCCTCGATAGCCTCACTCATTCCATCTTTGAGGTCTTAAATCGACGCTGGGCTGTTGACGTAGACCTTCTCTTTCACATGGCCCCAAAGGAATAAGTCGCAAGGTGTTAAATCACAAGATCTCGGCGGCCAATTGTGATCACCTATTCGAGAGATAACACGGCCCGGAAACTTTTCCCGTAAAAGATCAATAGTTTCGTTGCTTGTGTGGCACGTAGCGCCGTCTTGTTGAAAGTAAACGTTGTCCAGATCAATACCATCCAATTCCGGCCATAAAAAATCATTAATTCCTTAATTAATATTCAAAATAACACCTCTTATTGGAAAACCCTATAGTTCCTACTTACATGTTAACAATGTAGGTACATATTGTTAAGAATCTTACGAGGCTGTAATCAGTGAGTATATTGTTATTTGAAAGTACTTTATTGAAACTTATGTTCGGTACGTTATTATTGCTGTTAGTATCTTAAAAAAAGACATTTACCCATACAAAATATATATTTTTTTAATACATCTTTTTTATTAATAAACGTATAAAAATATAAACATTTTACTTTTTATGACTAAAAATTAAACCTTCCCTCCCAGGGACTGGCTCTTAACTGCTGTGAACTTATTAAATTTCTTTTAAAACATAAAAAAATAAATTATTTGGTTTGACGGAGGATTGAACCTTCCTCTCCAGAGACTGACCGTGTTATCACTTCAGACATATCTTAATTAGATGGTACCGAGATTTATTGCGTATATTAACAGTTGTAAATTTGTATGATGGCATCCAATTCTAAAGAAATGCGTGTGCATAAGTGCCCAATTTCAATTTTTTTTTCTTGATTGAATGAATAAATTAATTAATAAATAAATTAATTAATGAATAATATAATTAATTAATGATTGAATGAATAAATAATAAATTAATGAATAAATAAATGAATAATATAATTAATTAACGATTGAATGAGTAAATTAATAAATGAATTAATAAATGAATGAATAAATGAATGAATAAATGAATGAATAAATGAATGAATAAATTAATTAATAAATTAATAAAGAAATGAATGAGTAAATGAATAAATTAATACATTAAAGAAATGAATAAGTAAATAAATAAATGAATATATAAATAAATGAATGAATAAATGAATGAATAAATTAATGAATGAATGAATAAATAAATGAATTAAAAAATAATTAATGCATTAATGAGTTAATGAATTAATGAACAAATGAATGAATAAGCGAAGGAATAAATGCATGAATAAATTGATGAATAAAAGAATGGTGATTGAAATTGATGAATAAAAGAATGGTGAATGAAATTGAATCGTGGAAGTGGATATTACCCTTCATTCTGACTTCCAATCAAACTGAAACTCGGCAAATAAACTTGTTGTCGATGATAATGCATTCTATAAACTTTTGGTGGCAATCACGCTTTTGCACGCGGACATATATACGCTTATGTGCAAATACGTAATTTTTTTTTTTTTTTTTTTTAAGTTTCAAAAATTCACAACAAAAGAAAATTTTTTTAAATAGATGTATTTTAGCAAAAATAAAAATATTCTTTACGGGTGGATTTTGTTATAGCTATAGCTTATATTTCTCATAACTAATCAAACATTCCTTAGCCACATATACTAGATAACTATAAAATTGTTTCACAGAATTTGAATAATTCCTTAAATTAACTAGTTTTCAGTTTTGTGAAAAAACTGGCCCTTAATGATATAATAAAAGAATTTGAAAATTAACTACGAAATTTGATGAATTGTTCAAATTCTGTGAAATAACTGGCCCTTATAATAAAAATTAATTGATATTTATGGTTTTCTGGCGAGATTAGTAACTCTTGCCACTTTTCTATATGTTCTTGTATTATATCTTTTAAACGTTCTTTTAGATTTTGAAAGTTAAACTCTGCTACTCTTGAGAATATTAAAAATTTACATGATTGAAAGTCTTAAGCCACTGTAGGCAAGTTATTGCATCAACAAGTTTATCAAATTTCACAAGATTTCATATTTTATTAAGAAGCAAGTTGGGTGCATCACGTCTACGGTACTAAAACACGAGCAATAAAAATATGATGGGTCTATTTCACCCAGTAGCAAGGCATTAAATATTTTATACGTTTAGTTTTGAGCAAATATTCCGCAGTCTGTTGAATAGCAAATTTTATATTGGTTCGTCTTCAAAATATTGAATTTAAGATCATTTTTTGTCCAACATAATTAATGCCCTTTTTAATAATGGACCTTTACTTTTTTTACTGTAATATTGGGATGGCGTAATAATAGTCGATAGCCTATAATTAACCCAACGATCTTGGTTGACATGTGATGATGAAGAAAAAGCGGACAGCCTTTTTATATATTTTTTAAAAATTATTATATGTAGTTTTTACTAAAAACATTACAGGTTACGAAATTTTTTATCACGATATTGAGTCAAGGCTCTTGTGTTTGATGAGGGAAGTCGTGCTTAAATAATAAAGTCATATGCTTAATAAAATATTGTAAATAATAATAACAAGAAAATAAATTAGAAAACGCAAGATTTATCGATAACACAAAAAGATTTTTTTTAAATAAAAAAACTATGGACTCTTTGGACGGGTTCTTTTACAGAATTTGAACAATTCATCAAATTTCATTGTGTGAAGGTTATATTTAACTTATTTCACAATGGGCCGATTGTTTCGCAGTGCTTGGATAATTACGTAACTTGAATACGACTTTCTCAGAACTCGAATGTTAACTGTGAAATAATTCATTCGGAAGTTGAACAAGTATTGCTCAAAAGCTGAAAACAATTAAAGCTAAAAACAATTATTGTTCAAATTCTGTGATACAACCCGTCCTTATAATAGCTTAAATTCATTAATATTTTCGATAATTTTTATATTTTAAGGAAGGTTGTTAAAATTAGTTATTCCTAAACGTAGGTATTTTGAATGGTGAACGGATAAATCATCAAAATGATAATTCATCACATCTTTAAAAAGTTATATAAAGTCATGGAAAGTGATGAAACAAAAACTTTATTAACTGGGTTAAGTAGGTTAGGTTAGTTAGGTAAAAAAATTGTTTTCATCATTTCTAATGACTTTATATCACTTTTTAAAGGTGTTTTGAATTGTCGTTGCGTTGATTTATCATGGAACCATTTTGAATATGCTTGGCGCTCCATTTTGGAATTTCAATATTATTTCGATATTTTGCTGATATATTAAGCGTAATATTATTATTATTATTATTTCCCTCCAGCGTTTTAGGGTCATATTTGACCAAGCATCCATATTTTATAAAGGTATTTTTTTTCTATCATGCGGAAGTACATATTTTTTTACGTTTAAAGAGCAATAATAATTATTTCCAGTTTGTCTTAAATACTGGATGCCATTAATAAAATCCAAAAATTATCCAAAATGAATAATTCATATTTCGCGACGCCATCATAACAATCGGTTTAACTTTATTTGTTATTTTTTTATTAAATGATCGAGATAAAAGTGAAGTAACAGTTTTCTTACAATTTTCCCAAACAAAACTAATTTGTTTTCTAAATATCGAGTTCTCTAATTTTTTCTACGATTGGAGTAAAAAATTAAATAAAAATGTGGTTATCGTTTTTGACAACATTTTTCACGTTTGATATTAAATTTTTATTGTTTAGAAATAGTAATGTTTATTTTAAATGCATACACCAGAAAGATAATTTTATCTATTTCTTAAAACATTATTTGTTTTTACGGAAAATTAAAAAATGAGATGTACCTACATAGCATGTTAGAAATTCATAGAAAAGATTGCAAACTGAAGAAAGTACTGAAGGGATTCTAAGGTATTAAACTGTATTTCTTTAAAAATCCATATTATTGAATAAGTTTAAGACATTTGGTCTACTTTAGGTACATTAAATATTTTTTCCATCCATTCTTTTTATAAACCTGCAGTTGTCTCGCTTTTATGTCATTTCTTTCAAACAAAACTTCTGCTGGACATACATTACAATATTCAAATCAGTTATGCCATTTTTGCCTGCGTCCTTGCAAAAATATGCACGTTTTGTCTCTAATCTTTTTATTACAACTTGGGCCACGTAGTGTTACGTCTGTCATCGAATGACAGGTCCTCTTAAAACTAGTTTTATCTTCTTTTCTATTACAGTCAGACAGACATAAACATCTTTAGAAAGAGATAACACCAAATTTTCTCTTTGCATTTAAAAATTTACTATGGACGCTCCATATAATTTGAAATAATTCTATAAAACAGAAAAAAGCCAAACCGTTCACCTGGTCCAAGGATTACCTTTTTTTAATTATTTTAATATACAAAAATCACGTGTCACTGAGTTCGTATGCGCTAATCTCCGAAACCACCCAACCGATTTCAATGAAATTTTGTGAATATGAGATTACATAATATTATAACATAGAATCTAAGTAAGAATCGTAGCTCCCTTATCAGGCACAAGAGCTCCTCTTTTCTGATAAGGTATACATGACCAATTATGAACCTAAATATTATATTTTTCAAAATATGTATGTATTAATGTAACCCATGTGATCTATAAACAATTAAAATAAAAATAAAAATGGATTGTTGGTTCCAGTTTGAAATATCTGTGGTGTTATGGAAAAGGGAGATGAGTCAGTAAAATTGCGAAATGGAGTTAAATATGCCAGAAGAATCCTAATTTTTTTCTCTACACGGAAAAGAAAGATGAGTCCGCTCAAAAAATTAGTTTCCGAGTTATTAGCCGTTGTCATACAGAGACGAGTCATATTTTAAATAAATTAACACGCACTTGGAGATAACTCAAGTTGTCTCTGTATAACGAAATATATATTTTTAAATATTGACACGGAAAACAGAGTTAACTTTAATAATCGCTGTTTTCTGTGTTATCTATGGTTCATTCTGTGCTTTATGGTTACATGACGCCGCGGCTTGTTACATTTGACAGTTGTTGTTTCACTGGCGATTTGAATCATTCTTTCGGTCGCATTATCATTTTCTGTTGTTTATTATATATTTATATTTGGTACCGTGTGTTTTGAGGAGTTTTAAAGATGTTTAGTAAGCGAACGAGGTCAATAATAGCGCTTTCGAATGCAAATTCATCGCATGGTAAGATTTTTATATTATTTCTTCATGTTCTTTTGTGGTATTATGTTTGTATTAGATTCATCTCACTAAATTATTGACTAATTTATGAAATCCTATTAAATTTCAGATGTCACAAACGGACTTTTAGATGTTTCTACTGCTTCAAGTAGTTTAAATGGTGACTAAATCAGTGTCGCGAATAAGATGCAAGATATTATATTGTATGAAGACATGTCAGATGATGACAGCGTGGCCAGACAAATGACAAATAGTAACCAGATCAGTGTTGTAAATAACATGCAAAATATTATATTGCATGAAGACATGCCAAATGATGACAGCGTTCCTACTCCAGGTAAATCATTTAAATGATATTAGCCTAAAAGTTTGCTTTTGAAATACTCGTATAGTTGATGGTTTATTCCAAAAACACTTATTCGATGTATTCATTCAAACCATAAAGTAAGGTAAATTAATCAGTATTTCTTATTAAAGGAATATAATTATGTACCTACTTTAATTAAGTAACTGAATGCATTATTTGTTCATATGAAGCAATTACTTGGTGACGTGAAATTATAATTTAAAATAAAACAATGACTTGGTAAACACCATTTTTATTTATATACTTAATGCCAACTGGGTTTCGCTACAACCGTAGCTTCTTCAGGGCAGAAGTTACCCCTCAGGGGTAGGCAGAGAGCACGGACCACCAAACAACTCGGTCTTGGCACACATTCCATGCCTCGTTCACATTCAAACAATGTCTCATACATGCTCTTCTATTATTCTGACTCTTGACATGGCCTGACTCAAGTATCTGATTCACTTGGTCGTGCCATGTATTTCTTAAAGCTATAGTATATAAAGCTGTAGATATTATAAATACTGATTTTATTTTATAGGTCCGTCTTCCAGTTATCCTCTCCAAGACTTACAGACGATAGTTCCAGATTATTCAAGTGATTTTAGCAACAGTGATATGGATGTAAGCTATAAACCCCCCAGTTCCAGTAATTCCAGCTACGATGGACCCAGTCCCTTCAACAATGCACTCCTTGGTGAAGCAACTACTGAAACTGAAGACACGCACCCTGGAAACCGAGGAAAATCTCTTTATTTATTAAGGAAAGAGATTAAAGAAAAACGTAATCGAGGTCTAAAATACAAATCTAAAACTGGGAAATTGGTCAAGGGTCGAGAAACGGAACGCTTAAGTGCTTGCCGTAAAAAATGCATGGATAAAGTGTCTTTTGAATATCAAAGTATATTATTTAATGAATACTGGGCACTAGGAACCTTCGACAAAAGAATTACGTTTATCTCATCCCTCATCACCGATGGGCCTAAGAAAACTATGCGGGTTAGAAATGTACCACCGAAGAAGAGGGAAATTAATCATAAATTTTATATACGAGTTAACGGTGCCATTATCGAAATATGCAAAGGTTGCTTTAAAAAGATTTTTTGTGAAACAAACAAATTCATATGTACCGTCATTAAAAAGAGATGTACATCTGTTTCTGGGCTCCCGGTTTCTGACAAACGGGGAAGCAGTGTGCCTTCTACCAAGATATCGGATGACCGCATTCATCAAATTAAAAATCACATAAGAGAGTATCCTGCCTACGAGTCACATTACTCTAGAAGGGATACCTCTAAGAAGTATTTGCCCATTGGACTCACTTTAACCAAAATGTATTTTATGTATAAGGAAAAAGTAGAGGATCCGGTTTCCAGATCAATGTTCTCAAATGTGTTTCGTACAATGGGCTTATCATTTAAAAAACCTTCTCTGGATACGTGCAGTACGTGCGATTCGTATTCGATTCAGATGAAACTTGTACAAGAACCTGATTTATCGGTACTGAAGGCAAAATACGAAGCCCACAAGCAGGAAGCAGATTATGCATATTCTGCCAAGGCAAAAAATAAAGAAGAGTCGTCAGAGAGCAGAAGGACCTATTGCTTTGATTTGCAGCAGTGCCTCCCAACTCCCCTGCTACGTTCAAACATTGCCTTTTATAAACGTTCCTTGTGGACGTTTAATTTAACCATTTACGACTGCTTCTCAAATGAAACAACGTGTTACATGTGGCATGAATGTGAAGGTGGTCGAGGGGCTAATCAAATAGCGTCATGTTTGTATGATTTCATTCTTGCGATTCCACCACAAATAAATGAATTAACATTTTATTCAGATACCTGTGATGGGCAAAATAAAAACAGCCATGTTGTTGTAATGTTTTTATGTGCTCTTCAAGCAAGACCAAACATAATCATGCATCATAAATTTTTAGTCCCAGGCCACACTCACATGGAATATGATTCCATTCATGCTATAATTGAGAGGAAAAAAAAGCAACCGACATGAATATTCATTTACCTAGAGATTGGTACAATCTTGTAAGAACTGCTGGAAAAAAGAAATCGTTTACAGTAAAAATCATGACACATGAACATTTTTTAAACTTTGCTGGGCTATACAAGCGTTCATTGCAGCTGAAACAAACTGATGATGAAGGTAATCGATTTTTATTCCACGATATAAAATGGTTCATGTATAAAAACACAACCCCAGGAACTATACATTTTAAAAGGACTTTGCATATTGAAGACCCATTTAAAACTATTTCTTTTAAACGCAGGGGTAATGCAATCACCATTTTGAGCCCTGGAAAATGCTACAGTGGTCTTATTCCAATAAGCAAGGAAAAGAAAAAGGACATACTAAGTGTTTTTCATTTAGTGGATCCTGATTGCCATGATTTTTATAAAAAATTACCAGATGCTAGCAACGTTCCGAATGTTGATCCAGACGGATATAAAGATGCCGGTGAATGAGTCCCCCAAATTATACTAATTAGAAATCTGTTGTATGTTTTGTTTATATTGGACGAGTATTACATGTCATTATAACAGGATACTTTTTTTTACTTTGCAATATCATTGTAAATTTATGTTAAAAATGTCGTTTTTTAACTAAATAAAATTATTCCAGTACAAATTTCTGTGTCAATGATTATAAGTGCATCCTTCTTAAATAGGTAAATGATTTTTCCTTTATTAAGTTGAAAAATAGCAGAAAAAAATAAGAAACATTTAAGACATAACTCATGTTTTATTCAAAATTAGGTCCAAACGTGACACGGAAAAGAGGAATGAGTCACGTAAAATTGTTAAAAATAGGTTTTTTCCAAATTTTCAAATACTCTTCTGTAGAATAAATATTTTCATTAATTATTGCATAAAAATATATTCCTAATTACAATTCTCAGATCTGGCAAAAAATCGAGAATACAAAATTGGCTCCCCTGTAAAATTGACTATTATTGACTCGTCTCCCTTTTCCAAAACACCACAGATATAGAATATTTTTAGACTTTATAGGTGGCGCTGTTGTCAAGATCTAAAAAAATATATATTTCTCATCCTCATCGAACTACATACAACCACAAATATTAACTTACCTACATAGAAGACGGTCTGTGGCAGGACAACATCTTGTATTATAAAATGCATTCCAAATGGTTGAGTTAAATTCTAACTGGTTTGTAATCTTAATATAAAAAATCAGTCTGTTTACGTTTGCGCTCGCAAAACTCAAAAAGTAGTCAGGATTGTTTAGAGATGTTTAAATGGTAGAAGAGGTCAGGGACGCCCGAAGAATACTTAACGCAATATCTTTACACCGCAATGATATACAGAGTTAAATTAAAGTCAATGTTATGTAGTTTTTTAACATTAACATTGTGGTATACCGTAGTGAATGGTGGGAGAAGTCGGAGTCCTCCGAGAAAGACATTCAAGAAAAACGTCAAGTTACAATTACCTTTATAATACTTTTCTTTAAATAAATGTGTTTGTTTTTTTCATGTAAAGTTGTAAATACAGTTTACAAGAAAAAACTTTATTTTTTATACGATTTAAAAAATTTTACTTGCATACGAAATTGTAATATTATTAATTTGTTCATTTGTAAAATCAAAATCTAAATGTTTTTTATGTGTCTTCAAAAAACGTTTTTTCACTTATATTCAAAACATCGAATCTATTTGGAATTGAATATTTTTAAAATATGATATTAATTTAATTTGTCTAAGCCTGAGGGGTCAAACAATCAGACAGCATTTTTTTGGCTAGGGCAGTAGCGATCAGTTTTTTTGGTACAAATTAATAGGTAGGTAAGTACTTAGTACCTAATTCGCCAAAATATGAAAAAACCCAGCTCTGCTACTATTAAACATATTATATTTTCATTCCAAGTTTTAATTTCTATTTTATGTTCGTGTATTTGTTACCTTAATATTTCCCGGCTACAATGGAGAGCCGAGTAATTCACGATTTGTTTAATATACACTTGCCCTCTCTTTGCTACATATTTAACACGTACTAAATGAACTTGATATTTCCATTAAAACTTTATCCTAATATATATATAATATTTAATTTGTTCATTTGTAAAATCAAAATCTAAATGTTTTTTATGTGTCTTCAAAAAACGTTTTTTCACTTATATTCAAAACATCGAATCTATTTGGAATTGAATATTTTTAAAATATGATATTAATTTAATTTGTCTAAGCCTGAGGGGTCAAACAATCAGACAGCATTTTTTTGGCTAGGGCAGTAGCGATCAGTTTTTTTGGTACAAATTAATAGGTAGGTAAGTACTTAGTACCTAATTCGCCAAAATATGAAAAAACCCAGCTCTGCTACTATTAAACATATTATATTTTCATTCCAAGTTTTAATTTCTATTTTATGTTCGTGTATTTGTTACCTTAATATTTCCCGGCTACAATGGAGAGCCGAGTAATTCACGATTTGTTTAATATACACTTGCCCTCTCTTTGCTACATATTTAACACGTACTAAATGAACTTGATATTTCCATTAAAACTTTATCCTAATATATATATACATATTACGTTAGCTCCACACATCCTTCAGGGTGTATGTCTTTGGGGATGCTGTGTGGATGGTCTTTTTAGGGAAGGGAAGGAGAGGAAGTTCTGGTAAGGAAAAATATATTAGGAGTGAGTAGGAATCTGTGGTCAATGTTTCCAGGAGTGACGGATTTATGAATCCATCCCTACTGCAAGGCAATGGGTCGAGAGATTCGGGCGGGAGAGGTCAAAGGGTCTCCCTCAACCAGTCTCTCCCGATCCAAACCGCCACGCAGCAGGTTGGCAATCGCATTCGTCGCCAAAACCTTGACAAACCACACCCCACGAACCCGGGCACCCCTGTTAACACTCAAACATAAACAACCACTTGAAGTTACTTTTGGCAAGGGTGTTGGTTATCCAACAAATGGTTCCCGGGGCGATGGTACCCAAACTCGCCAAATTGTTTAATAAATTTTCATGATTAACCATTTCACTATTTTTCCTTTGTAATTTAGTAAAGTTAATCCTATTTTAATGGACCTTATTTTGTACTTTAAACTAAGCATAAGTTATCTAACTTCGGAACAATTCTCCGACAACTTCAAACATAATTTTAGTGTTCATGTCATGACAGAGAGTCAGTCGGCAAGCACGCATCTCCTCTGAAGTTTTATGAGATGGAAACCTTGCTGTAATGTGCCAGCAAGAGAGCAAGTTGTCACAAAGAACAGTTCTCTTACTGAACAGTTACTGAATCAAAAATATAATATCTGATATCTGTGTGTCTGAGCAGAAAACTGACTAAGTACTCTGGGTCCCTGAAATTTGCACAGGTTTTTAATGTCGAGGTCAGCACGACTATTTTAAGCTTGCAACATGAAGACAACAACAAATTTTCATTTTTTCACCAATTTGCTACAATAAATCAAGCAGCGTAAAGAGGATATAAAAGGATATAACACACGAGCGATTGTTATCATATTATGCTAAGTTTGCTAAAACGTTTTGAGTGATCGCTTGTGCCAAATTTATATAACCTAAACATATGGGCTAAATGGTGAAATCTCAGTGGATTCATTGGCAATTAGTAATCAAATAATATGTTAAATGTTTACGTTTATGACACTAATCGCTCGAGTGGAATTATGTGTTTTAAATAAAATAAAAACAGTGGTTTGCTATTTTACGAGATTATTGTATGCTTTTTTGAAATATTTGCACGTGGCATAAAAGACACCTCGTTTTCGTGAAATTTATAAAAATCAATTTATAATGTTATATTTTACTAATTTTTTTTTTAAATTAATTTGAGAGTTGTTTCGGCGTTCAACATTGAGAAATTACATAATAAAAAAATAAAATTTCTTCGAAACGAGACAATAACAATGAAGAGTTAGAACGGGTAGTTTCAGAGAATTTGAACAAATCTTCAAATTTCGAATTTATTTTATTTTCTGTGAGAGTTATTTTTATGTTCTGTTTTTATTTTAGTTCTGGCTAGTAACCTATAATGATATAATAACAAAACTTGAATATGATATTCACAGAACCCGAAAATGAAGGTTGAAATTTAATGAATCGTTCAAATTCTATACTTCAAATATGTAATCATTTCACATAAGATGTATCACCATAATAAAGCAAGGCTAGTGTGTAAAGGGAATGTGTTTGTTCTTTATTTCTTTATTTATATGTTAAACTAATTACTTTATATTTTTTGAGACTTAATTTAAAATCTTCATTGTTGTTTATATTTCTGATGCTTTAGGGTAATGAATTAAAAAAAAACGCTATTTATAGTTGAATTTCCCCATTGTTTTTTATCACATTTTGGAGTTTTTGGAATTGATAATTGTGTGGGTTTTCTATTATCATTAAATGGTGCAGTTTTATTTAGAAATAATCTTTGTAAATTTGTAATGTTGAATGTTAGAAATTTTCTCGCTTTAAAATATTTAAACAGAAATTCATATGAACACATATACTCGTATGGTTTAAGTGCAATTGTTTTAAACATTAATTTTTGTGCTGTGTGTAAAGTGGTTGTGCGTGTTTTTTAAGTTCCACCCCTTCCTACAATGCCATATAAATTTGTCTTAGCTCTCTTTAAGTATGTTCGGACAACGTTTAAATTAGGCCATTTTGAATAATCAAAAGTGTCTGTTGTCCAAATACGACTAAACTGTTTTGCTTTTGTCTTCTTCTATTCATGTCAAAAATTTCAATCGGCTCGGTGACAAGAAAGATTATTTGATAACTCTCTTGTAAAATTTTACTGTAATAAATATAGAAAGAATTTAACTATCCATTAAAATTTTTGCCAGAATTGAGAATGCCAAAATAGCAGAAGATAAACTCTTATAACGACAACTTTATGCCACTCTCCAACATAACAAAAGTAATTTTATGCTGTAAGTTTTCGATAGAGAAGCGGACTGGAAATATGTTTGACAAGTGTATCTCATCTCAATAACCTGGATGTCTCCTCACCAATTTTCTGGATAAAATAATCCACCAAAAGCGTAGAATAATATTTTTTATCAATGTTCAAAACTTGTTGAATCTATCTAGATGAAAATTGATTCAAAGTTACTGAAATTAGCGCTGAGGTCAGTTTTGTTGTATTTTGTTTAATAACCCAGTAGGTATTGGTGCGGTAATAAACAGGAACCGGTAATTGGGACGGAAGTACCGTCCCGGTTTGCCCTGGAATTGTTGAAACCGCCCGTCGCCCAGTGCTCCAAACTCACCCACTCCACCTTCCTACTCTAGATATTTCAGTATTATTTATCGTTTGGACACAATTTATTCGGGCCGATGTATTTATGCTCAGAATTGCCGTTCTCAGAAATGAGAAATTGTTGTGTCTTGATTCCGGAAATATATTTTCCCTTTTTTTCGCTTTCCATAATTTATTAACGATAAGGTTTCATAATAAATTTTTGTCATACATTACAAAAAATGTGTTTGTGGCTTTAGAATTTAAGGAAGTCGGCAATATTTAGTTATGATCGGTCAAGTCATAACAACATTAATTGTGAAATTATATCAAATAAGTGGTAAATTTACGAATGTTTTTATATAATATTATATTCACTAGTTTAAACAAATAAATTATCGGTTAAATATATTTTTTACCAAAGGTAAAATTATGTTTATACAAGACAAGGTTTTTAGGCAAAGCAAAAAGGATAACAAATTTTTATAAGCAATAATTATTAGCCTGAAACACAAATATAACAATCAGAAGGTGCGGGTTCAATTCCCGGCGCCGGTATTTATTTTTTCTCTGAAGATTTATTTAATTTATATTTTTGTTTCAGGCTCATAATTATTACTTATAATATTATTTTTATTTAATCTCACACTTTACACTTTACACATACACTGCCATTAGATATCAAACATACTATGGGGTAATAAATATATATTATTTGTTCTTTATATAATAAGTTTAAATTTATATATATATATATATATATATATATATATATATATATATGTATAGTAGGTACATAAAGCTAAAATACAGTCCAAAAACATGCAAACGAAATGGATATAAACGAATCAAGTGAAATGAACCTAACTCATTCAATTTGGTCTAATCCATAAATAGAGATGGCAAAATTTAGCATTAATTTTCAGTTTTTTAGCATTAACAATTGGAAATTTAGCGTTTTATAGCATTTTGAGGCATAATTTAGCGTTTTGTAGCAAAATAGAAAAAAATGTATTTCGTAAATGTTTTTAGCGCATATTTTAAGTATTTTTGGTAAAATATATGTTTCACCTTCATTTGCGAGTATTTCCATGTGAAAGATTATAAATAATTAATTTTAATATTAAATTAATAAGGAAGGAAACATGGAAGTAGGTACAGGTCGAACACAAACACAACAAATGCAGATTGCGATTAACATCAATAGGCCTAATTTATTTCGCACAATTTGTGTAATGTCAAAAAGCAATTTTAGCCTACAGTACAAAAATATTAAATATTTACACATAAAATAGCAACAAAATTATAAAAAATCGTAGGAAAGGCTTCCAAAAATGAAATAAAGTAGGCATAATACTTTGCCCTGCACATTCACATGAAACTACCTTCCTTATGCATTTTTCCCAATTCTTCTTTAGTTGTACTGGACTAAATATTACTGTATCAGCTTCTCCAATTTGTATGGTTCTTTGACTTCTGAAATACGCTATATTCTCGGAAAGCGTTTAAATTCAGCGTACAGTATAAATTAAAAATATTAAATATTTACACATAAAATAGTAACAAAATTGTAAAAAGAGGTAGGACAGGCTTCCAAAAATGAAATAAAGTAGGCATATTTGAAATGATTTAGGACGGGTTGTTTCGGAGAATTTGAACAATTCATCAAATTTCAACGCTCATTTGCGGGTTCTGTGAAAGTCCTATTCAAGTTCTGTTATTATATCATTATTCTTCTTCTTCTTTCGTATGGTGGGGGGTCAGAGGGGGACATCTAGATCTGCGAGCCATATTAGGGCCTCAGGCGTCGCCATGTGAACCTCATCAATCCCGCCGGGGAATGAATGGAGCGGGCATTCGTTGACCACATGTTCGGTAGTCTGCACCGCACCACATTCACACATCGCCGACTCTTTAAGGCCCCATCTGTGCATCATGTGGGCACAGCGGCTATGGGAGCACCTTAACCTATTGATGGCGGACCAGGTTTTGCGAGGCAGTGAGAACCCAGGCTGTCTCTCGGTGGGGTCCTGTATGAGATGGGCATTTCCCACGTTGGCCGTTTGCCACTCAAGTTTCCACCTATCTTCTGGGGTGAGAGGTAGTCGGAGGAGCCTCTCTCCTTCCGCCCAGAAGGGCTTTCGGGACTTCAAGCGGCATGCCGGGTGGGAGACGACATCTTCGTGTAGAGGTATTGCGCTTTTTTGCAGCGCCTTCTGTATTCCCTCAGTGTTGCAATTTCTCGCCTGATGTTTGGCGGGGTTATGTTTGCAAGTACGGGGAGCCAAGGGAGAGGAGTAGATTTTAAAGTCCCGCTGATGGTTCGCATTGTGGCATTAAGCTGAACGTCTACCATGGAAGTGTGGGCGCTTCTAGCCCATACTGGAGCACAGTATTCAGCCGTTGAGAAAACCAGGGCAATGGATGCTGTTCTGAGCGTGTTGGCGTCGCATCCCCAGCTAGTTCCAGCTAGCTTATTAACTAAGTTAAGCCTTGTCCTGGTTTTTTTACCCACTGTTTCCATGTGTTGCCGGTAGTTCAAGCTCCTGTCCAAAGTAACTCCGAGATAGCGGGGGTGGGGGTCATGGTAAATATTTTTTCCATCAAACTGAACACAGAGTTTGGCACCCGCTTGTGAATTGCTAAGATGAAAAGCTGTCGCAACTGTTTTCGACCCATTTGGCTTTAGTCGCCAATTGAGGAAATATTCTTCCAAAGCCTTTAGGTCAGAATTGAGGATATCTTCTGCTGCTTTAAGGGTTTTGGCTTGAGCTGTGACGGCGATGTCATCTGCGTAAGCAAATTTTCTGCCTTCAGTGTGAGGGAGGTCTCGAGTGTAGATGTTAAATAGCGATGGGGCCAGCACTGAGCCCTGGGCAAGGCCATTATTGAGGGGTATTTTTTTGCTTTTTCGCCCTCCTAGAAAAACCCTGAAGGTACGGCCAGTTAGCAGTTGCTCAATGAGTCGTACTGTGTTGCCATCATCTATGGTGTCGTACAGTTTAACAAGGAGGCCTTTGTGCCACACCGTGTCGTAGGCCGCAGAGAGATCAATGAACGCTGCCCCAGTCTTCAGCCGTTTCTGGAAACCAGATTCAATGTGTGTTGTCAGTGCTAACACCTGATCGCAGCAGTTACGGCCTGGTCTGAAGCCAGCTTGCTCTTGTGGGACCACTTTCTCCAAAATTGGAGTAAGTCTGCGGAGCACAACTCGCTCAAGAAGTTTGTACATGGTACTTAAAAGTGAAATTGGCCGGTAGCTGTTCGGATCCTCTGCTGGCTTGTTGGGTTTGAGGATCGCAATAACTTTAGACTTTCTCCAGGTATTTGGTATTTCTCCAGTTTTGAAAATTTCAGTAAATATTTTTGCGATCCAAATTTTTGTCCGTGGTCCAGCATGTTTCAGAAAGTCTGGTAGAACTCCATCACATCCAGCTGCTTTCCCAGCTTTTGTTGAAGTGAGGGCGATATCTACATCGTCAGCTGTAACGGCGACCACAGTGTTGGGGTTCACCGGCCATCATTATATCATTATAGACTGGTTGCTTGACAGAACTGAAATAAAAACAGAACTTCAAAAAAAGTTTCACAGAACTTGAAAATGAACGTTGAAATTTGATGAATTGTTCAAATTCTCCGAAACAACCCATCCTTAGATTTTAGTTAGAGATGATTTTTAATCACTTATTTCCGCTGATAAATATCGATTTTTTTAAATTCTCACATATTATTTTAATACCCGGTATTTTCGGGAAATTCGCGCCTATTTCGCTAAATAGAATAATTTAGCTGAAATACGGCCAAAATCACGTTTTTCGCGTTAATTCGCGAAATAAAAAGCACTTTCAAATGCCTTGAAACGCAAAGAAAACTTATAAATGCCCTATTTTCGAACCATAAATATTTTTTCGCTTTTTTAGTTAAAACGAACTTTTGCCATCTCTATCCATAAATAATAGAAACAGGAGAGATGGGAATTTAACCAATATTAAAAAGACACCTCGCGCACAATTGGGGTCGACAACCTCGTAGATCCACACTACTGCAAATCATACAATCTAGGTAGGTATGTATTCACTGTAGAATTATTGAACGATGACGTCATGGGGGTATTACCAGATAGACAGTGTGCTAAATGCATACTTAATTGGGGTGCATTAATGCACGGGTTGACTATTACTAGAATCCGAAACTATAATGCGTTTGTTCG
The DNA here is from genome assembly GCF_061612785.1 of Hesperophylax consimilis. Classification (NCBI taxonomy): domain Eukaryota; kingdom Metazoa; phylum Arthropoda; class Insecta; order Trichoptera; family Limnephilidae; genus Hesperophylax; species Hesperophylax consimilis. Next base: position 28,849,205 of record NC_142843.1, on the reverse strand, counting down.
CTTCTTGCGGCGCGACGTTTTAGGTTATTAATTGAGCTTAGGTGTTCTATTTCGGTTAAGAAAAAAATGGATTTTCTTTGGAAAGCATTTCTTATAGTTTTTTTAATACTTTTTTAAATCACAAATAATTTTTTGTTTTTTTTTTCTTATTTTTATAGTGAATACCTCACAAGAGTCCCAACTGCTCCCGTCTGGAGCCAGTGAGACTATGGCATCCCTGATTGGGGGGTGTTGTGAGGCTGAAGGTAAGTGGGGAAGGGAAAGAGGAAGGTGGGGAAGTACCTGGCTATTCAGATCTAGTCACTAAACACGGCTAAAGCCATTTGGAGCAACGTTTCAATTCTGAATGGTGGTCTTACACCAGGGCGATACTGGTAGTATCTTCCATTTGTTTTTGTGTTTTATAAAATTTGGGAGCATGTTAAAATCACAAAGATAATTTTATATATTTTTAATAGAGGAACCAATTTTCTACTTAAATCACTTTCGATATTTCCCTGCACGAATCTGCATCAAGCTTATTTTTTTTATTTTACAGGCAATACATATAAATTTTCCAGGCAGGAATTTTTCGTGACATGGAGAAGTTTTTCCAAGAGAGAAATGCTTCAGGAAATTAATAATTATGTTTTAAGTATATTTGAACTTGAAAAGCTCAGTAAAAGTGGTGAAAAGCTTACTTTTATATATTGTTCACAAATTTTCTCCATAATACTGTTAAATACCCCCCACAGGTGGGTTACAAATTATTGATTGGTGTGTTATAGTTTTTACGGTCAAACTTGTGTGAAATGAAACACTGTGCAGCGTCGCGCAACCCTCATTTGTTTTTATAACTCATTGTTTGGTTATAGCTCGGCGACAGTTGGCACGCTCCCATGTCATATCTCTCTTTGTTTCATCATCTAGAGGTTTAACTAATATAGATGCTATATGAATCCATTGTTGTTTACAGGTGTGGGTCGGGCTGGCTCGCCCCCGCGCGCCTCTCCGCCCCGCCGCCCACCCAGCCCCGAGCGCCCCAATCCGGCGGACCCCATCACGGAGGTGAGCTTTGTTCTTCTTTCTTTCAAATGGTTCTAACAGAACAGTGACTAAAAAGAACTGTGACAAAACATAACAGTGATAAAACAGAACAATGAAACAGTGACAAAAAATATCAGATACAAAACAGAACAGTGACAAAAAACAACACTGATAAAACAGAAGAATGACAAAATGTAACAGCGACAAAACAGAATAGTGACAAAACATAACAGTTATAAATCAGAACAGTGACAAAGCAGATCAGTGACAAAACATAACAGTGACAAAACATAACAGCGACAAAACAGAACAGTTTCAAAGCAATTCAGTGACAAAACGGAACAGTGACCAAACAGAACAGTGACAAAGCAGCTCGGTGACAATACAGAACAGTGAAAAAAATAGATCATTGAAGAAAACTCAAGTAAAAACTATCGAACCTAATCTAACGTAACATTGTAAACCTTACCTAACGTAAACTAACCCAACCTAACCTTACCATTTAATGTGTCGTGTATTGTTGTTACTGTTCTGTTTTATCCGGTTACCGTTTCAAATGTACGTATCTGATATTTTCCGCTGCTGCACTGATACATCATGTGGAAGGGGTGGAGTATCTGTCATGGATTTTCTCGTAATATGATGGGTCTGATAGGTAAAGTAAGTGCACACATCAAATATGAAATAAGAAGAATCTATATAAGTTTATAATATTAATCACTACAAAAATTACATTTACCTATGCCGGGATTTGAACCCGTAACCCTGGATTACGAATCGAGGGTCTTAACCGCTAGACCACGGAGGTCATTAGGTTCCTCAGTGTCTTGTCAACCGTGCGTTTCTAGAGAAAAATTCATAATTGGTTTTATTGCAACGTTAAGTTTAAAAACTACCCTAAATCATTTGTATTGTGTGTATATTTTTTAGGTCATAACCATACACTTAAATCAATTAATAAAGAAATTTATTATTAATTATTTCATTCGTGATTTTTCATCACGAAAGAAGCCTTATTTTCATTAGCACCTCTTTTTTCAAGCCACTGTTTAATAAGAAAGCCTTTAAAGGGCGGAATGAATGTAAAAATAAGTAATTACAAATCTTTATTAAAAACAAAAAGGTTTTCTTCACCTCATTTTAAAATGTAAAAAAAACTAATTAACTGATCAACTGTCGACCATTTACTTTACGGCCAACAATGCTGAAATCAGGGTTGAATTTTAAATATCATAAACTTGTGTATATACTGTAAGTAAACTGCGACATTTTAAAACGTATGAATATTCGATATCACATTTTATTTGTATGCCTTCGAGCGGAGTGGCCATCTGGTTCATTCTACACCCCTTTGTGCTTTGTTTATGTGTGTTTGAGTGAAAAGTTATCATAGGGGAATTTGTGCAGGCGAAATTGCAATATACGAGGATGTTTATTGAATATCCCAAACCCGACCATGTTGTTGTGAGCGTTTAAGAGGAACGGCTGGCTTTAAAAAAAACTTTGAGATTTGAGTCCAAAATACGCAACCGAGTTATCCATTTTTTCTTAATTAATAGGAATAGCAAATTTCTAGTACACTTATTTGCTATTTTATTTATTTGTATTTTGAATAAAAAATATCGGCAGAATTAATCTAATTTTGTCATTGCAATTTTTAATTTGTAATTTTTTTGTTAGTTGATAATATTTTACAAGACAATATTTGTTTGCAAAGCACATAGGATAACCAATTATTATACGGAATAATAATTAGCCTGAAACAAAAAATAAATTGAAAAATCTTGGGAAGAAAAGTAATTTCCAGTCAGTTTCACTAAGCTACTGTTCTACGTCGGCTTATTTTTAACAGCCAAATAATTCAATAAACACTAGTATTTCATTATCATTATAAGAAATATTTCAACCTTGAAAATTTTGTATACATCTTTAGTTCGAAGTCAAGTCGAATATAACTCCTCGATCTGGTCCCCACATTATAAAATACATTCAGATTCAATAGAAAAAATTCAACACAAATTCCTAAGACACATTAACTTTAAACTCGGTATTCCCATTGAAAGTATAAACTATAATTACTTAGAGAAAAAATTAAATTTACTAAAACTCTCAGATCGAAGAATTATATCCGACTTAATATTTATGTTCAAAATTGTAAATGGTAGTGTGGACACTGTACCTGCATCTCTTACTTTAATATCACTATAGAGACTCTGATCATTTTATACTTTCTGATGTCATTGTATTTGATTTATTGTGTATGGTATATTTATACCATTGATATTAAATAAATAAATAAATTACAATGCCTTTCATACAAAAATAAAATTGGTTGTTTTTAGGTGAAAAAAATCAATAAGCAGTAACTGTTGAATAGTATACTAGTATGTATTTAATTATTTGGCGGGTAAAAAGAAGCCGACGTAGCATAGTGGCGAAAAACAGCAATAATTGTTAATAATTTACTAGTGTTTATACTTTATTAAAAGAAAGACAAACATTCCCGGGTTACGAATAACCTGACAATATTTGAAAATCTCCTACAACTACCACAGTAAGCTGAAAATGTTGCTTGTGTTGTGATGGAGGACTTAGCCAGCCGAGGAATTGAACACACTACGCCTGGGTGGGACCCAAACGCAATGTCAACTAGGCCACCGAACGAGAATGAATTATTTGACGGTTAAAAATAAGCCGATGTATCACAGTGGAAAAAAATATCTAACCCAAAGTACTCTGTCAATATAATTTTAAAAAATAATTTTAAAATCCTTAAAAAAACGTGTATTGGATGGAAATTTTCATTTCTGCTCGACAAATTTGTGTGCCAACGTAAATTTGTATTTTTTATTTAAATTTAAGGCCAACAAAATCTTTTTTAAACCGTTTTCATTTTTTATATTTACAAAGTAGAGAAGGCAAAATTATTTTTCAAATAACTGTCGTTAAGTCACAAATAATTGCCAAAGTTGCTCTAGAATCACAAAAAATTGAATTATTTATGAGTATATTTTAAATTTTAAAACAAAAAATAAAATAGCACCCATACCAGATACTTGCTATACCTTTTGATAAAAAATGTTATTCAGTTTGTTTAGGTATTCTGGTCTAAAATCCAAATTAAAGTTTTCTATGAAAAAGTTCCGCACAGACTTTCCTCTTAACGTTGGATGATGAATATTTCTCTGCACTTTCGAAAGGGAAATAATTTATTGTGCAGTTTTGAAAAAAGGCATGATTTGTTGGAATTTTCTTTCCCTTCACCGGGTGAAATTTTAATATGAAATCGGAAAATAGTGTTGATATTAAACCCAGCCTGATTTATAGGAAGAGCGTGATTTAATTATTTGCAGAGTACTGGATGTAACATCTGAATATCTATTAAAAAGTAGGAAATGTTTACTGAAAATTCTAAAGAGCACAGGAAAAAAATATATACTTACTTTAGTAAGAAAGATAAATTGTTTTGACTTTTTAAACTGTTGCAGAAAAAGATGCTCGATTATCAGTTTTTCTATATTATATTCTCGCGATGTGATTGGACAGTGCTTGAACACATTATATAACTACACTACATAACTATGTTGTCAAACAGTTGTTAAAAAAAACTGCTTTATCTATGTTTTTAAATAAATATCTCTTTAAAATAACTTATACTTAGTTAGATATGATAACATTTATAAAAAAAAAAATTTTGCTATTTTATGTTTTTTCGTTGCTTTCAGCGTAATACATTTTTTTTTTAAATGTTTGCTTTTGTTGAAGAAACACTTGAAACAAAATATTTTATGTGACTATTGCAATTATAGTGCGGATTCAGGCTACAATTCTGCCAAATAAGATTTCACACCATTGGTAACTATTAGGCTATGTTAGCTGATGTTTTTAATCTGCCTATATTAAAGTACAACGCGGCACTAAATATGAAATATTTTAGCAGTGCATATTTTAACGAGGTGACTGCATAACAGGGTTTTTGTTTTGTTTATCCTTGATTTCTTTCACTAACTTATGTACGATTATGTACGATTGTATATATTTTTTTCTTGTTTACTTATATAATCTCATGTTTTTTTCTTTTCTTTCTATATTGTTCTATGATTGTCAATAACTTTAATGTATGTAAATGGCACTTGTGCCGTTAGTTCTAAATAAATAATCAACAAATCTTATATAGGAACCAGAACACGTGACAATAATATATATTAATTTGCATAATGTACACAACATATAATATTTTTATGCATTTATGCACAGTTCTCCGGTAATACAAGTACAACATAATTGTTGGGTATTAAATTTTGAAATACAAGGTGTTCGGGGGTAAAGTGCACTAACTTTAGAGGGTGATTCTACGTGATTGTACAAGTAAAAAATAATTTTTTTCAAAATTCCAATGTTTTAAGGTAGTTTTCAGATAAAATAGCTGAATTTTTTGTATGGAAAAAGAAATATTTTTCGATTGAAAAATATTTATTTACGTGAAAAAAAATGGAGTTTCGAAAAGTAATTGATATTTTTTACTTCTACAGTCATGCAGAAGCACTTCCTGAAATTAGTGCACTCTACCCCCGGACAACCTTCTACACATTGAAATTACAGATGAAAGATTTAGTAAAAGTATTAAGTTGGTTGTATTGACCAGCTTAGCTGTGGTTTGGATAATACGTGAATTTGATTAGAATCAAACAGTTTTTTAAAAATCTCAATCGACTCCTTTTTCAGAATCTTTATACGTTCATGGATTATTTTAAAATCAGGTGGCTTATGAAGCAAATGAATTACGTTATTAGTGAAAATAGTTCGAAATTTCAGGCAGAAAGAAAATTGCAAGTTACATTTCTGTAATGCTCAAACTTACCTTCGAGGATGTTTGCTATTTCGTAGCTTCCTGCTTTATAGTTATTATCTTTGTATTTCCATACACTAAAGTTTGCAGCTCATTAACATCTTGTATCCTCCTTTCCTTTGAAGTTTTTGGAGTGAATAACGAAGTGGTGTTGATTAACAAAAGCACACCGGAACTTTAAATTCTTTACAAACTATTTATTTGAGAACTTATAAAATTACCTTCATGTTTTTCTTACGTTAAACTTCGTCCTAAATAAAATTTAACTTTATCCAAAGTTATTCAAAGCCTAATAATATACGTCTGCGCCATTTCAGGAAAAATTAGCTGATACATTAAAATATGCGTAAGTATAAAAGCTGTTGGTTCCTATATACGGTATCGGGAAACTCGTAGAACTAGCGTAAAACTGTTGAATCTTCATCACACAATCACAAAAAACTTACATTTTTTCGAGAATTTTTAAAGTTTTTTTTCCCGCATCTAAAATGTTATAAAAACTTTAGAAGCCTTTGTTATATAAAAAAAACACGGAGGGCTTTATTGGTGGTGCGGTTCAGTGATAGTAGGAATTCAAAATAATGTTTTAGGTTTAAATAAATGACTCCTGGAGAGTATGGGGAGTTATATCCAAACTTCAATTTGCCTGAAAGGGTAGGGTTCCATTTCTTTCTGCTTCGAACTCACTTGCGTTTATTGATCCTAAAACAATCAACTGAGCATCGAGAAATAATAAGGCAATATTAGCTGATACAAGGCTTGTCACGGAGTTCCGCTCCGTGCCGCGTGTCCCCCCACTTCTAGTCTCCTGGATAGTGGCAGTGTGTCAACACTCCAGAGTAGCTTTTGAAAGGGGCGCAATACATTCTTCCCTAAATATATGCCACTCTCTCAGGGTAGGGACGAGGTTCTTACCTCTAGGATCGGGCACTATTTCCATGACATTCCTTGGGGTATGAGCATTGATGTATTTAGTCAATGGGTATGAGGTATGATCACAATTAAATTAAACAATGTGGCTCTAACAAATTATAAGGAAATATATGGTGGTAATATGTATAAAATAATATTTACTGTACATATTTAATGATATTTTAAGTCAGTTTATATTTTATATTTTAATTAGTAAGATTTTCACATACACGGTCGTTTATCAATTGAATAAAATTTTCACCGCGTTTTTTTAGTAAGACTGTAAAATTTGTAGCGATTGGGCAAGTTAGTGAGTTTATAATTGTGGAAAAAAATGACTTTATGCTCCTCGTATTTTAAAATTCATTAAACAGCTGATATTAAAATATAAAACGAAAGCACAAATCAAAAAAAGTTACAAAACCACGAAATCTACTCCGTAAGTGATGTAGATTTACCAGTTTCCCGCTTGTACTACGAATTTCCGGACACCGTATATTTCACGGTCTATTAATCTCTTCCACTGCTTCCACGGCATTAAAATGTACCGCGTTTAACGTTTCATGTTTTTTTTAATTATTAACAGTTTATGGTAGAAAATTACGACATTAAAACCTTTTTAGCTTTCTATGGTGAGCCTTTTTCTTGAACGATGTTTATAATATGAAGAAAAAAATGTTTCTAATAAAATAAATTAATAACAGACTTTTATATTCATGATCTACTCTTGATAAAAATGCAATCTAATCTATATAATAATATATATTATTACGACTAACCATGTCACGTGGTGCTAAAATATATATAATTTATTCCTGTTATATATTTGCCCATAACTTAACTAATCCATGTGTGCGATTCCAGTCCCCGAGTCCCGCGATGTCGCGCATCGGCTGGGCGCTGCGCACGATGCTGGTGAGCGAGCCGGGCTCGTGCCTGCGGGACCGCAAGGTGTCCGGTAAGCTGGTGCGCAAGTGCGCGCCCGGCACCGAGCTCGTGGACTGGCTCATGGCCGTGTCGCCCAGCGTGCACGGCCGCCAGCAGGCCACCGGCATGTTCCAGGCCCTGCTCGAGGAGGGAGTCATCTCTCACGGTGAGGAGTTAACACTTCGTCCTATTATGTTACCTTTTCGCTCATCATCATCGGTTCAGTAATTACAAGATAAGTTACATCTATGGGTGCTTTGATAAAAACCAATATCAGCTTTTTCATAACATTTTATCAAATTTCATCTAGATTCACACAATTTTATCTAGTTTCACATAATTTCATATTTTTGTCCATTTTCAACTACTTTTATAAATTTCATCTAGTTTTATACATTTCATCTCGTTTCACATAATTTCATCAAGTAAAACGTAAATGTAATTTCATCTTATTCATCTGGGTTCAATTCCTAGTTGTGACCGTTATTTTTTTTATTTTTCTGCTTCATGTTTCGCTCAGATTTATTAGTAATATCTTCTTCTTGAATGTCACCTTATTTCATCCGATTTAATATACTTTCTTAAAATGCTATCAATTTCCATCAAAATCCATCCAATGCAATCAAAAATCCAACAAATTTCATTCACAATTCTTCCAATTCTATCCAAAATACATCCAATTCCAATCAGTTCCATACAATTCTATCCAATTCTACATAATTACATAACACTAGCATAATATTAGCTTTTAAAAAAGTCTTCTCTCTATACCTTCCAACGTTTAAATCACATACTCCTTAGTTTATTTGTTTTTTACACGCATATTCCTATATGCATGTACGGACATACTAGATCTGTATATCATACTTTGATTTATTTACCATTTCAAGTACCATTATTTAAATTCGATATTAATTACAGCTTTTGTATTTTGTCATTACTTATTAGTTTTTTTCTATAGATACAACATACATTATTTTTCTTCTTTTTTTAATCTTCTGTTTTATAATACATATCGGTACATTATGTATACATATTTATTTTTTATACCTTATGAGTAAATTATTTTCCTGTTTCCAGTCTTACTGGTTTGCAACAAACATGAATAACTGTACCTATGCATATACGAATGTACAATGTACATACTTACTTTATATTTGAAACACTGCTTTATTTACAATATCAGGTGTTATTATTTGGATTTGATGTCAATCTTAGTATTAGCATTTGATTTTTATTTATTTTTTTTGTATACAGGGTGTATCGGCACTAACCCGACAAACTTTAACCAGCTATTCCTTAGCACATTTGGAGTAAAAAATGTTATGGGCACTTTGCTGTCCGGTAGCATTTTTTTTTCAATTAAAAACAAAAAAAATTAAAATGTCCACACTCCATCACTGTCATTGGCATTGCGTTTCGTGTTCAACAGCTGCTATAAGCAAGTATGTCAAAAGCGTCTTCGCTCTTTCGCACACACTAAATAATAATAGTTAAAAATGAGACGAATGGTGCCGTGCCATTTCTTTGTGATTGTAAAAGTGCGCCAATATAGGTACACACGTGCATTATTCAACGGAATTCGAATAAAATATTTTCCAGATGGGTTTTCAAACTTTGACAAAGGATAAAACAGTGGTGACATGTGGTGAAAATATGAATAGTAAATTTTTTATTAAAAAAAACGTTACCGGACAGCAAAGTGCACATAAGATTTTTACTCCAAATGTGCTAAGGAATAGCTGGTTAAAGTTTGTCGGGTACGTGCCGATACACCCTGTATAGTGACGCTATTATCCATATATTATATTACACCTACATCATAAATTGTCAATTTCCTCTATTTAAACCCGATAGCGCGTTAACGAATAATAAATAAAATATGAAACAACACATTCCATTCACAATTTCATCCAATTCCGACCAAAATCCGATGGATTTCCATAAAAAAATCATCCAGTGCCTTAAAAATTCCTCAAATTCCATCCGATGCCACCCAATTCCTGCAAAGTCCATCTTGTTCCATTAAAATCCGTCCATTTCTATCTATTACGTCTCATTCTATCTTATTTTATTTCATCTCAGTTCATTTCATTACATCACATGTAAATTGATTTCATCTGTTTTATCTAACTTCAACGCGTTTGATCTCATTTCATGTCCATAATCTCATTTTACTTGGTACATTCGATTTAATTTTGTCTGATCTCATATATAAAATCTGGAAAGATGGACTAATTATTGTATTTTTGCATGACCCAGAGCGTTTGCATGGTTTACCCTTTGGTGGTATCATTATCGTCCAAATGTTGTAGAAGTTCAAATGTTTGGAACATCTCATCCTTTGTATCCGCTGAGTGGGTGGCGGGATTAAAGTCGTAAAACTGTCTCAATTCCAGAGTTAGTCGGCTGAGAACGAAATGTTGGTAATTAATTACGCTAACTAAAAAAAAGCAATTTGTCTTGTGGGTTTTTACGATTTAGCTCCACGAGCTCTGGGAACCAGGTACTACGTATTTCATCAATCTTGCGTCTAGTGTCCTTTTCAACACAATCAAGGTTTTTTATTTATTTTCTTTTTGTTATTTATTCTTGATTGTTCACTCTGTCAAAGTCACTAGAGAAAAACTAGTTTCGGAATAGTAAAAAGTTTTTAGTCATGGATAGGAAATAGGTTTTTGTTGTGAACATATATCTTAACTACTACCCATCAATGTGTGGAAAATAATTAAGAAAATAAATACACTCTGTGCCGAATATAATGCTCGTGCTACAAAACATTTCAGTGTTCAGTGACTCTTCATTGTTAATCTAAATAACACACGTTAATATATTTCCAATAAGCCGCAATTTAAAAGTTTTGTGGTATGGTATGAGCATTATATTCGGCACAGAATATAATGCTCATACCACAAAATGAGCATTAAATTTTTATATGTAATGTCATCCTATTTAATGACTAGAATATATTTCCAATAAACCGCAATACAAAAAACTAGGTAAAGAATAGTCTCATTGTCATTTTGCTACAAATACCTATTCCCACCGTCCATCCGATATTACGCGAGCAAGGGCTAAAATACAAGTACTGTTTGTAATTCTAGTCAAATAGGCTGACAATACATATAAATCAAATAAAACCTTTTTTGTGAAAAAGAGCTCCTTTTTCTCTTCTCTTATTTACATGCACATACCCATTACCCATACTCTAAATTTTCGCTGTTTGAGCTTAAAACACAGTGTATAAGTATAAAAAACCTAACTAACTAACTAATTATCACGCCGTGTTCCGCAGGGGTAGGCAGAGGGGACAGATCGCGTACTTAAATCATTCACATTCATACATCGTCTCATAAATATTTTTTTCTATCATTCTGATTCTTGGCATGGCCGACTCACGGATCTGGTTCACTTGATCGTGTCATGTTTTCCTCGGGCATCCCCGACTTCTTCTTTTCATCGTCCAATCGCTCTTCTTCTTCATCTGAGCGTCCCTTTTTTAATCTTAATCATTACTCTCACATCAGCCTTTCATTATTTGCAGATCTCCACATTTCTCACACGATCATACATGGTTTTACCACGCATACGTCTGAGGAATCTCATTTCTAAAGCATTCAGTCTACTTGCATCCTTCCCCTGCCAGTTCCACGCCTCACTGCCATATATCAGGATAGGTACCAGCACCTCATTGCGGATTGCTAACTTCTTTCACTTATTTCGCTTCTTTGGACATGTTTTTGGTAACGCCAACCGCGTTCAGTCCTCCAATAATGGAGTTAACTGCATTTACCCTTTTTTCAATATCTCTATTAACCTTCCCGTCTCTTTTAAAACAAACCTTTTATCATTATAAGTTTACAACTATTTATCTATGTAGGTATTGGATTACAATGCCAACATTATACCCCCTTACTAGCAATAAAACATCCATGAATAATACTAAAGCTTCTGCGCTACCGTGAATATAATAGGAAATGGGTTCGATTCCTCTGCTAGCCAATTCTTCCATCATTGTGCAAGTAACGTTTTATCATTTATCATAAGCGGATGATGGCATTTGAAGTTTTTCAATTTTTGCCAAATATTTGTAACACGGGAATGTTTCTATCTGTGTAAAAAAATAAGAAAAAAAAAACACTTACCATTTAAACCCCTTTGTCTTTCCCAGTGTCCAAGGAGCAGCCCTTTAAAGACAAGTGCTTCCTGTACCGCTTCAGGGTTGATGAGGAGGCTCCGCCCCCCGCAGCCCCTTCTGGCGACGAGGTCACGGCGGCCGAGGGGCAGCTGCGGGAGTCCCTGGGGGCACTGCTGCAGAGGGGACCCGATGCGGTTCTCAGGATGATACTAAGAAAACAGTAAGGATGCTTTGATTAACTTTGTTTGTGGATATAATTCTAATAATTTACTGAACCTTTTGTACTTTGTTTAAAGTTTCGCTAAACGGTAGCTGAAATATTGGTCATTCCGATGCACTACCTTACATCATGTTATGTAATTGTTGGGATACTTTGTCAATCTACAGTTCTACTGATATTATGGAAAAAGTCGATAATTGTCAAGGGGAATGTCTAGCCCCGTGGATTCCTAATGAAAACGAAAACCATTGTAAGACTCACATAAAACTCGAAAACTGTGCTCTGTCGTAATGTAATTTGCACAGATTAGACTCTCTCAAATTTCTAGGTCAGCGCAACAATTTTCAGCTACCAATGTCATTCTCATATTGAGCTATGAAGCTTTAAAAAAATGTATTTATCATTGTTCAGTGACCAGATTCGTCGGCTAGCTCCTCCATCATGACACAAGCAACATTTTCCGCCTACTGTGATGATAGAAACATATTTTAAAATTATTGTCAGATTATTTGTAACCCGGGAATGTTTGTCCTTCTTCAAAATATATATATATATATATATATATATATATATGAACAAAATAAGGCAAGAAATTATCAATGTTTCCTGTTTTTCATTTGTTCAATAAAAAGCGTTGAAATTCGGGCGAAGCCTGGTAGTAATGCATTCCCATATAAAAGTTACATTTGGGCAACATGTATGTTGAAATTTTTATGTATGTAGGTAATATTCTAAAACAATTACTAATAAATCGAATTAAACTCCACAATGTAATAGCCATTTTATTATATTATCTACAACGGCGCGGCGTTTACTTGTTTCAATCTAACCATAGAATAAAGAATGACACCATCAATCACCCAAAATGCTCAATTTTATAAATATGTTCACGTTTCTTTTGATAGAAATATATAATTCCATTTACTTTCACCATTATCTTTCTCTCCAGTTTATTATCAACAAACAACACATAACTTTTCATCATTTCCTCAGCACATTAATCGAACCTCCGAGCAATCTAAAACCATCCCTCTAAACCCTTTTATTTTTCTACTCGTTTTCGCTTCCAAGCTTTTGTTTTTTCTCTAATAATCCAATAAAAAAACAGTTTTGCTTTTGTTTAGTACACTTCAAGCGAAAGAAAAATGGTAGCATAAAATACCTATACCAATTTCGTTACGCTTTTTCTAAACTCCCACTTTTCTGTAAAAATCTTTAAGTATTTTTTTCTCCGTCATAAAGAAGTTTTATATTGTACTGAATCAATGGATGATGATAATATATATGAGACAATAATAATGTTTCAATTGGTAAATCTCGGTTGAATTTTACTATTAAATGATATCTTTTTTTGTGACAGATCCGGATAAACTTGTATTTAATTATAATGGACGGTTAATAGTATATCAGCAGATACAAACTATAATTTATTTATTACACGGATAAAACTTTCTGATAAGCATAAATAAAATGCTAATTAAATTAAAAATCTCGACAATTTTTTCGTTTTCTTGTTAAAAACTGGATTGTAGGCCATTAATGAATGAATTGATATGTATAATGATAAATTTTAGGTAAAATAACAATATTTTGTTACGATTTCCGAACACGTGTTCTTATAAGTCCTAATATTTTCGCATTTCGTCTTGATACGTGATCGTGTTCCGATATTAAACAACTAACACTTTATCAGGAAGCGGCTTATAGTCTCGTATTTAACAGGTTGACCAATAATTTGAAGAGATTTTCAATAAGTCCGCATTACTCATTTTTGTGGGTGTACAATGCATATAAAAACTTAAAATTAGAATTGCTTTAATTGGTTCCGAAAGTTAATAATTTTCACTGATTAAAGGTGTATAGATATAGAGGCAATATTGCTACAAAGGTACAAAGCATGTTTTTCCACGGGTTACAAATTAACAGGTCAACAAGATGTCTGCAATGAAATTCAAGAACACTCTTGGTACTATTAAAATTACATGTTTCTTTTCTAACAAATTTTCAAAAAAAATTTTAAAATTGTGTAATGTGTCAAAACCATCAAAAATATTATGTTTTTCTTCAACAATATGCACACCGGTGATATTTTGAATCCAAACTAATTTGTCGACGAGTTAACGGTATCTTGTATCACAAGATGTACTTTCTGCTAGAGGATTTTCAAAAATTCAGAATGTTGCCTTCTCATATAATAAATCTGTTTTCCTAGGAGTCACGAGAGGACACCAGATGAGCTGGAGGCTGTATACGAGGAGCTGCTTCGTGTCCCCGCCCTGGCCCACCTGTCCACCTCTGTGAAGAGGGAACTGTGCGCCGCAGTCGTCTTTGAAGCACATCCACAACCCAGCACCGTCTGTAAGTTCCCATCATCTAGTTTAACACATGTTAATATAAATAAGGTTTCCTAAAAATCTTAAGCATCCTGAAGAATGAGATTGTTTTTTGGTTATTATTTACTAATTAAAACCCAGAGCCATCATGAAAAATTTACTGAAAATTCCTGTAAGAACCAGCACTGACGAAATCTTCAACTATCGTAAGTAACATCGTGTTAATAAAACAACTATATTTCCAAAAAATACTCATTTCATTCTTAAATACAAAACACAAGAAATAACAACTAAGACGCGTATTAGAAACATTAGATCTCAGGGTCGAAAAAATACCCAAAAAGCAACTGCGAATACAACATTTGGACAAAAAAGCTTATTACACTGTTGTACTAAACTCATAAAAAATACAAAACATAGAGCGATCTGAAATCTAAATCATTCTGACAACAAATACAAAGTGAAACAGAAACAACATACCAGCACTAAAAAACACTCTTATCGACTTACTTCGTAGACTGCGTACCTCCGTTTTTGTTAAAACTAATCCCGTTTCGGATAGTAAAACTCTAAATTCGTAAAAAAAAATCCCACTTTGTTTTTAACAAAAATTATTAAAATGTCCGTGGCGCCATTATTCGGATTTAAGTAAACTTCCTAACTCCGTTTTAAAATAGAAAGTCTTAAACTCCATGTTCGAAAATAAATAAGAAAAATATGTTTTTTTCTGATCATAAATAAAATTAATAACCTGTCTTTATTTTTTTTTCACTGAGTGTTTTATTGCGCCTTCTGTAAATTTGACAAATGGTAGTTACCTACGCAGTCTACGAATTAAGTCGACGAAATAATGTGTTTGTAATTATCTCAGTCACTTGATATTATTCATTTAATTAAATTGTAATAATAAGTAAACGAAATCCTTAAATCTACTTGTAATAAAAGATATAAAACATGTAATATTATTATTATTATTAATTTGTTGATAACAACATAATTTTATAGTAAAATAAACGATTGTGCTGCTATAATAGTAGCACAATTGTATACATCAACCTAAGTGTTAAATGTAAAACCTATTCAATAAAACTACCAGTGTAAAATTCTCTTGAACAAATACCTACATTAACTTACATCGTTCAAAAGTTCTAATCTAATCTATCGAATATATAAAAAGAAACCCGTGTTACCCTACCCGCATAATTTTCTTCACAACCAGCCACTGCCACCAAGCGGTGGTTATGGTGGTTGGTGTCACATCGAAAGTAAGAGAGTTTCATGAGGGTGGCTGAGCACGGGTGGGGGTGGGTGATGAAAATATGCTTTGTTAAGGGAAGGCCGCGAATGCAACCTTCCCAGGCAGCTAGTAGAATAAATAAAAAAACAAGGGCTATAAGAAAATGCATTAGCAACGTAAATAGATTAAAACGATATTCTAGAGTGCACATTTTCTCGCATTTAAGTGAAAAACCAAACAAAAATATCATTTACTAATGTACGTTGATGTTACTTTGTTACTGTTAATGTATGTTGTTACTTTACCGTCTGTTTACGTATACGTTAATGGAATTACGTGCCAACAGAACAAATTCTTGAATATAATGCGGGTTGTTAGTTATAGAACGAGTACCTAGTAAATGATATGGCGTGTTAGAAAATAAATATCTTTAGCCGCTTGATGCTTGATATTTTCATAATCTCTAATAATTACATGTTTTTGTTTTAAACTTATATATCTTGTTAGAGGATTTTATTTCTCTGTTAAATAAAGTTAAAAAACTTCACGAACACCACTTAATTTTAGGATTAAACAAAGTAGTGTTTAACTTATGCTTGTGTGTTTGAGGCAATACATCGTAATAATACAGTTTCACAGTACTTTGTGGCAGATATAAAAAGTGACTTTCATGATTAATTTACTTCGAGGCAAATATTAACCATGACTTCTTTTTTAGGGTCAGACTGAAGACATTTATTCAGTACTTTGGGGGAGATATTAATATTTCTATAGTAAGTTGTCTATTCGAAAATGTGTTTTCTTTTCAGAAAATTTTCATTATTTAAGTTGCTTGTATTTGGATACGATTTGATCTGTATGTATTTGTTCAAAGTTCATAAAATCAGATCTTTAAAAAGCTGACCACTAATTTCCATCAGATTTACTGAATCTTGGTAAATTTCCCAGAAATTTTCGACATAAAACAGATCTATTTTTGGACTTTAACGAGACTATAAAGCACGGATCTTTGGTACATCTATTAATAAATAATGTCTTATCTTACAATTCTATAAACAGATTTATTCGCTTGCTAACCCAATGTCAATACCTAGTTCAATGTCATTAGGCTCAGTGAACTTGTCACTAATCGCAATCACTAATTAGACAATACGTAAGCTACCGTCTCTAATTAATTAATTAATTATCGTGTTACCTCAATGATTAGAGTGCTAAACTTAATATTTTAATAGATCAAGTGGTACGTGTGCTCTGTCTTCAGAATAATTGATATGATTATATTCCTTATTTATAGAAAATGAGCTTATACGAGTAATAATCGATTTTCTTAGAAATAATAAAATGTTGGATATTATAAGAGACATTATATTTGTTGTATTGTCACTAAAAATAGGTTTTTAAACATTTAGTTTTCTTCACAATTAATTTTCTTATCTGTACAATGGTCTCAATATTATTATGCTTACGAGCTGTTCCGTATATAACAGAATGAAAAATCATTAAAAATATTCTTCAAAGCATTTTTTTCGGTGTTTTTTGTATTTCATTGTTATTGAATGTTATTAAAATTATTTCATCAAAATAATTACAAATTGTTTTCAAGTACAGAAATAAGTTTGTCAAAGCTTGTAGTAATAATACTGATTTGGACTTTGACAAAATGAATGGGTAAAAACACTTCCAATAGGTACTCAATAATAATGATTTGTATACCGCTGTTGTGAAAAAACACCACTAGGGCGTTGTACAAGCAAGACTCCCACTACTAACTATAGATAATGATATATTATAACAAATTATTAACATACCGATAGTGTGTGTGATGCTGCAAAAAATGTACGTAATGTTATTTATATTATACACATTTATATAATAGTATTACACAGAACAATACTTACCTGGCATGTTTCTTGAGTGTTTATTTTTTTCTTAAGAAAGACAAATGTTCCCTGGTTACGAATAACCTGACAATATTTGAAAATCTCTTACGAAGAGTACAAAAAACAAACCAACATAAATATACCGTGAGACAAGCGTACCTAAGAAACAAACCATAAAAAAAATCCGTTGACGTGCACAAGCTTTGGACAAAGATAAATACCAGGAAATACAAGCATTTAACAATCTTACACTCGATATTTTTAGTTTATTTTATTTGTTTGTTGTTTAGTGTTCCACCAAGGAGACGAAGGAAGGTCCTGGTACATTATAGTCCGCGGATCAGTGGACGTTGTGATCCACGGGAAGGGCACTGTTACCACCCTCCACGAAGGGGATGATTTCGGAAAACTCGCCCTTATCAACGATGCGCCCAGGTAAGAACATTGCAATATTTTCTCGTTTCCATTTCATAATCTTGACCCCTAGGCCTCAGATAGGTAAATAAAAAGTTTATTATTTGTTCAAGACAGAATTTAGATATTTGATCAATTTCACCTCAATAAGAAAAAAATATATCTTCGGGCACGCAGACACGCTCATGGTTGGTTATCTATTTTGTGTTTCTGCACGGAGAAAAAATACTAATTTATTAAGCATCTCTTCAAATTAATCGTAATCCGGTTAAAAATTGGATTACAGGCCCTTGAACCTTGGCCCAACGAACGAAGTGATAGGTTTCCTAATAAACTTTTATTAAAACTTTATCGGAACACGTGTTCATAAAAATCCTAATATTTCCGCATTTCGTCATTGTATATTATTAAGAAAAGAGCATGTGCATGAATGAACACTTGTTGTAATTTACTAATACTTAGTAAATTAATACTTAATACATACTTATTAGGAAACGATTTGCAATCCGACTCTTAACCGAATTACCGATAATTCGAAGAGATTTTTCATAAATTAGCACTTCTAAATTAAAATAAATAACCACTTATTCCATTCTTTGGATTATCTTCCTCCTGTAACACTTTAACTAATAACCAATCTCCAGCTTTTCACCAAATATATTGTTGTTTTCCTCCCAAACTTCTGTTTTCCTTCGATATATATTCAATCCGCCAAAACCAATTCCCTTGATTTTGTAAAGTACACTTTTAGAATGAAACACATTCAAATATTGACGAAAATCTACTCAGAAAGTACCTATTCCAATTTCGTTACAATGTCAACAATACCTTTTTACAGGTAAATCATTTTACTGAGATTCTTGCTTCTGGTGATGTCATGGATGGATATAAAAATAATTTAATTTAATAATAATTTTGTTTTTGTTAGGAAGCTGAAGAATGAAACAAAAAAAAACATATAAATAACATTGTCGAATTGAATCGCGAGTCTAAATTTAAACGGAATTTACTATGCATCCAGTATCTTTAAGCATTTTCGGGGTAAGAGGGGACCGCGCCCGGGTATTCCAAACTAGTTCGAAAAACATTTTTTTCGGTGTTTACAAATACATTCAAACGTACGCTTTTTGAATGATTTTCCTGTAATATCTTAGTTAAAATAGACAAAATAATGTTATGTTAATGTTTCTAATTTATATATATATATTTAATATTAATTCATTTTTATCTAGTAGAGTTGTATTTATATAAAAAAAAAAATTTCTGTAATTAATTTGTATCAATTATTTGGTTTCATCCCATAAGATTTTTGTTTAAATTCTAAATTTGAACTTTTCTGTGCAACATCCAGTTTTTAACGTGTTTGTAGAATAAATTATAGGGAGTTTTCATCTCCCGAAAATAATAACAATATTACTTTTACCCACATTTATGTGAGACTGGTATCACTGTAAACCTGCGAGCGATATCTCGCGCGGCAAATACTTAATTTTCTCTCCAGTGGTCTAGCCGCCCTAAATCTCCTCTAACGTACGCGATCTGTTTTGTTCATAAAATTATTGTAACTTGAGTTTTGTTAAAATAAAAACTAAATTGAAAATATTCGAATTCTCATTTTTACCCACCGAGAGTAATCACGCAACCTTGGATAACCACTGCATCATTCGCCAACAACCCATTTTAATTGGCGATAATCACAATCCTCCAAATGTTGTTTAAAATTCCACAAACTGACTTTACAACTCGGTTATTTTATGGCCATACAGTCATCCCCGTAATGTACTCTGGCATTGTCAAAGGCATTTAAAATCATTACAGTCATTGAGATAAAACGATTCGAATGAAAATAAAACTACCAACACGACGTCGAAAATACGCAAGTGTTTGGTATATTTACACTACGTTGCTTTACAGATTCATTTTAGGTTCCTACGTAAATAATTTAAATATATTCCCGATTCTTTTTCCGTAATGGAAATAGAAATACGTAAGCAGGGCCACCGCATACTTGTACGAAATGTGAGCGGCGCACAAGGGCGCTAGAATCAAATGGCTTATCGAAGTCGCCTCTACACCTGTTGATTTGACGATCCTCATGACTGATTTCTTCTCCTTTCGTATGTTGGTGGTTAAATGGTGATAATGAATATTAAAGTATGTAAGCCAATGTAGGACCTTAGGTGTCGCCCTATAATACACGTTAATTCCAACGGGGAATCATAACGTTGTCGGTCGCGAATGACTGATGCAGTGGCATTGATTTCCGATATCCAATTAATATCTACAAGTATGACAACAAAGCTGAATATCAAAATTTAGTATCGAATAAAATATATGTAAAATTAAATTGAGATATCTGTGATATGATAAAGCCATGTAATGCCGTGTTCCTAACAAGGAAATCCGAAAATAGTGCAAGGCTGATTAGCGTATTCAACAAGATTGAAAAATAACTTACTACACTTAGACTCTAAATTTTCGCTGTGCGCCAATTTATTTTATTTTATAATGACTTACTTTTTTTTCAAAATGATGTTTTTTGTAAATTATCCGTTTATAAATTGACCATTCAATCGTTTTATAGAATATTATACCAAAAGTAGTTTCCCCAGAACAGCTAGTTATATTCACGGAGAAAAATGAGTATTGCTAATTTATAAAATATCTCTTCTAATTATTGGTAATCCGGTTAAAAACGAGATTGCAGGTCGTTTCCTTAAAAACTTTTCTTTTTTTATTCCTAATATATCGCAACACGTGTTCATGCACCTGCATTTGCCTTGAAAATATAGAATGACGGGAATTTTAGGATTTATATGAATAATACATTCGTAATAATACATTCGTATTTTACTAGAAGTTTATTAGGAAACCTATCAATTCATTCGTAATTACTCAATAAATTAGCAATATTCTGTATTAGCAATTTTTCCCCGTGCGCAGAAATGATTTTGAAAA
Organism: Hesperophylax consimilis; assembly: GCF_061612785.1. Taxonomy (NCBI): domain Eukaryota; kingdom Metazoa; phylum Arthropoda; class Insecta; order Trichoptera; family Limnephilidae; genus Hesperophylax; species Hesperophylax consimilis. Next base: position 28,828,311 of record NC_142843.1, on the reverse strand, counting down.
TATCCTTCGTGATGTGTTGGCGCACAATAGGTTAATAAGGTTTTCTAAGATGGTTTGAACAATTTAGAAGATTTTTTTGGTGTGATATTGAATAACGTAATATGTGGTACAGATTATACACATTATTACAAAAAAATAACGTTAAATAAAAAGAGAATTCACCTGCGCTATTTCTCACAGGTTAAGAATCTCAAGACTCGTTTTCATGACATTCATATGAAAATTAAACAGTTAACAATTCAAATCATGAAAGGATCCTGAATGCATCAGTATATCAGGACCATATTTAAATACAGTTTTATATTTATTAATATCCCTGGTAGCCACCCTGTACGACGTACCAACGTAAGCCCTATGCTCTTGAGATCTGGGATTGCAGGGAAAAGAACACATAAGGATTGTATACAGCCATCGACAGAATCGTTCCTCAATGTGTGAATGTATTTCACCGCGAAATAAAAAAAATGTTCATAATACTCGTACGATGGGCAAAGTGCCTCATAATACTCGTACGGTGGGCAAAGTGCCCCATATAGGTTTGAGCGCTTATAATTGAAAATTATGATTTTTTTATAAATGATTTATGTGACAAATATTCTCCTCTGCAAAAATATATTTACTTTCTACGTTTTGTTTTTAAAAATAGAGATGTCAATTTCATGGATCTTTTCTTTATTTTAGGTTTTGATAAAAAACATAATGCACGTTTGGGGATTAAAAAGTAATTTTAGAGTTTCTAGTTCTAAATTACTGGATATAACAATTATAAAAATGAATACAAATCTTATTTCGTATCAGCTATGATAAAAAGTACAGAAGTTCTTATGTAAACTCGGTTTATTCTTTCTAAAAGTTTTACGTATCGAGCTTTTTCTTTTTGGAAAAATAATATTTATGCCTATAGATATATGAAATTAATGTAGGTACATGAAAAAAAATCGTTTAATTTTACTTTACTGAATTTGTGTTAATTTACAAGTCACTCATTTAAAATTATATATAAATTTTTTTATTTTTTTTTATTGAAAAATTTTTTTTGATACATATATATACAGGTACATACATAATAACAAAAAATAAAAGAGAGTAACAAAAAAAATCCCACAAAGGCGAGGCCTGTGCGTGGGCATTATTATTTGTATGTGGATATTTAAAACAGTGGTTTAAATAAAAATAAAATATTGTACATGGTGATTGATTTTACCGTAATTTCAGTTACTTTTTACTAAAATTCCAAAAATATTTAAGTGCTCAATGAATATTAATTGGTACAACAAGTATTAATTGATACAACAAACACATAGCAGACTTTATTATATATCTACTCTTAAAGCTAATTAGTTGTAAGTATAATTAATGGCTTTGTTAATAACTTATAAGAAAAAAATATCTATTTTGGCTGTTTTGAGCCAAGTTTTGATATATTTTTTATATGAATGAAGATTTTGACGAGTGGTCTCTTTAAGGGTTGAACATACTGAATTATAGATTTTTGGAGCAATAAAACTAATGTGTCTCTGGGCCTGTCTAGTTTTACAGTGGGGTACAACATACTCACAGGCGCCACATCTTCGACTGGAACGATTAGAATTTTTAATAAAATTGTTTGGGTGCTTGTAGATAAATTTAAGACATTGAAAACTATAGGTTTGTCTAAGGTCCAAAATATCGGTTTCCCTAAACAATTGTTTGGAGGGATAAGATTTACTTTTCTGGTACATAATCTTAATTATTGATTTTTGGGCAATTTCTAATGGTTTGAGATGATTATTGTAACTTCCTCCCCAACCAATTATTCCATAGGAAATAGATGAATGAACTAGTGCATCATAAACTAATTTTATGGTTTTTATATTAACTATATTACACATTCTTTTAAAAATATAATTTAAATATCTCAGTTTGTTAACAGTTTTTTCTATATGGCTGGTCCATTTTAGTTGAGAATCTATGGTTACACCTAAGTACTTAATATTTTTTCCTGATTTCATCTCTTTACAGTTTGTGCATGCGGTAGGGTTACAATTTACATTATGAAATCTTAAATTAAGATTAGTTTTGGGAGCTGACTTCAGTGTGTTATAGAAAGGAATACAGAGAGTTTTTTCATAATTTAAAGTAAGAAGGTTTCTATCTAGCCACTCTTTGACAATAGTAATACATTTGTTAGCCTTATTAGTTGTGTCTTCCCATGTATTTCCTTGGACTGTTATTGCAGTATCGTCAGCAAATGAGAAAATATTACCAGGTATAACAATGTTACATAAATCATTTATATAGATTAAAAAGAGTAGCGGCCCTAATACAGTCCCTTGTGGAACACCGTGTTTTACTGTATCAAAATTGCTCAAACACATTCCAATTTTTGTACATTGTTGTCGATTCGAAATGTAATTTTGTAAAAGCATGAGACATTTATTTTTAATTCCAATGTTGGATATTTTATTTAAGAGAGTACTATGGTTGACTGTGTCAAAGGCTTTCTTCAAATCTAAAAAAATTGTTAGGGTTTTAATATTTGAGTCTAGGTTAGAATAAATTCTATTGGTTAAATTAAATAAAGCATCGTCAGTGCCGAGTTTGGTTCTAAAGCCATATTGGTTAGCTGATAGGAGTGCATGAGATTCCAGAAAATCGATGATTCGTTTTTTTATACATTTTTCTAATATCTTGGACAATTGAGAAGTTAAGGTGATTGGTCTGTAGTTGTCTGTTTTACATCGAGGTCCTGATTTGTGTATTGGAATGATATTCGCAAGTTTAAATAAATCCGGGAAAATACTCTTACTGATACATGCGTTAAATATATGATGTAGTGGTTTGATTATATGTTGTTTTATGGATTTAATTGTAGCATTACTTAAGTTATCAGGACCATTTGCAGACCTAACGCTTATGTTATCAATATGGTTTGAGATTTCAACTTCTGTAATTTCCATGAATTCAGATAGTTCAGAGGTAGAATTTTTAGTCTCTAAATAGTATGAGAATACATTCTGAGAGTGTAAGCTAAGAGAAGGGTTATTGTCTATTAGGGTAGATGCAATGTTTGTGAAAAAGTGATTGAAATTGTTTGCAATATCTTCAGCATTCTCTAAGATTATATTATGTTCGGTTACAATTTTTTGGGGAATTTTGTGATCCTTTTGTTTCCTGTTTGAGATCTCATTTATGATGTTCCATGTTTTTCGTGAGTCGTTTTGTGCTTTTTGGAGTTGTTCAGAATAGTACTGTTGTTTGCATTTTTTTATAAGAGTATTAAGGTAATTTCTATATATAATATAATGGTTCCTTTTGCTGTAATTTTGTGTTTCATTGTTGGTTATGCAATGGTTTTCGTAAGTTTTGTAAGATTTGAATAGTTTATTTCTATGATGTATTGATATTATTAGACCACGTGTGATCCATGGTTTTATGTGTCTATGTTTACTTTTAGGTGGTTTTCTTTGTTCATAACATTTTTCAATGTGGTTTTGAATAATTTCATAAAAGTTATTTAGAGACATATTAGGGTCGTTATTAGAAAGCACCGAATCCCATGTTTCGGTTGTTAGTGATATGTCTTCTTCTTCTTCTTCTTCGATGGCGCTACAGCCCATATCGAGCTTTGGCCTCCTGCAACAGTCGCCTCCAACTCCTCCTGTCCTCAGCGGCTGACTTCCAGTTTGTCACCTGGAGAAGCTGTGCTGCATCCCCTCTTACCTCATCTTCCCACCTCAGTCTGGGTCTTCCCACTTTTCTCTTTCCACCTGGGTGACCAGTCAGAATTCTTTTTGGGACGCGTGTATCCGGCATTCTCTGTACATGACCAGCCCATCTCAGCCTGAGGAGTCTCATGTGTGCAGAGATGCTAGGGGCCTTATATATATCGTACAATTCTCTATTGTACCGGATACGCCACTGTTCGTCCTCTTTCACCGGTCCACATATTCTTCTCAGCACCTTTCTTTCAAAAGTATCCAGCATTTCAGCCATCTTTACTGTCAGTGTCAGCGCCTCACATCCATATGCCAATACAGTTCTTACAATGGTCTTATATATGGTTATTTTGGTTTTTCTGTGGACACTACGTGACTTAAACACTGGCACCAAAGAGAAGTATGTTTTGTTGGCTGCTGTGATTCTTCTTCTGATTTCTGCTGGATCCTCATTGTTCTCTGTCAGGCTGGAGCCCAGGTAGGTGAATTGATCGACCACTTCGTATGAGTAGTTGTCTTTAAATAGTGCACTACTTCTTCTTCTGTGCGAAGGGTTCCTGCTCTGTACCATCATTTTTGTTTTGTCAACATTAACTCGCAGTCCTACTTCCCGCGCCGCTATTTCTAAAGGGTCGAAGATCTCCTTAATGGCTGAAATCGATCTTCCGACAATGTTGATGTCATCCGCATATCCGACAACTTGACTGCTCTTGAAACAAATATTGGAGCCAGTGTCTATTAGTGTTTTTCGTATTACATGTTCGAGCACAATGTTGAAGAGAGTGGGAGCCAGACTGTCCCCCTGTTTAAGTCCCTGTGATACTGTAAATTCTTCCGACAATTCTCCGTCTATTTTGACCTGACATCTTGAGTCTGACATTGTGGCTTTTATGAGCCTAACCAATTTAGGTGGAATCTGGAATTGTAGTAGTATGTCATATAGACACTCCCGATCTATGCTATCATATGCTTGCTTGAAATCAATGAATAGTTGGTGTATGTCTATGTCAAATTCCCAGCACTTTGCCAAGATCTGTCTGACGGTGAACAGTTGGTCTGTTGTGGATCTACCGGTGCGGAAGCCTGCCTGATACTCTCCCAGTAGGTTTTCTGCATATTTATCAATTCTTTGTTTCAGTGATATGTCTAGTGAAAGGTAATTAATTTTTGTTTTTATTTCCTGCTGGTTATTGGGATCGATGTTTCTGGGAGAATTTATAACGCAATGACCGTAGAAGGTGGGATAGTGGTCTGTAATGTCAATTTTTAAGGTAGCAGATCTATTTGGGTATTTTTTTTTTGCTTTCAGAAATATGTGATCAAGACATGAATCATTAGGATGATTGGGCCTAGTAGTACTGTTCAGGTAAGATAGGTAACCTTTGGTGTACAGTAAGTTTAAGTATTCGTTTGCAGATGGATTTAGTATTGCGTTTTGTATATTTATATTAATGTCTCCCATTAAAAATGAAAAATCAAATTGATTTGAGCTATGTTCGTCAATAAAAGTTTTAATTTCGTGTATGAACAAATTTGTGGATAATGAGGGAGAGCGGTAAGCTGACAAAATAGAATACTTTTTTCCTTGAGAGGTAAAGGTTACGTGGACAGCATTTGAATATTTGAAATTTGGGCTGACAATGTTAATATTAGATATAGAATGTACATTATAAAATATGGTAATGCCATCATGAGAGGTTTGTCTAGCTGGAATTGAAAAAGAAATATAGTTTGGTAGGCTGAAAGGGATACATTCGCGCATTTGCGTTTCGGTAAGAGATATAAAATCAATTTGGAAAGATAACGAGTTTAAAAGGATACAGAACTCATCAAAATGTTTCCTAATACTTCTGATGTTCATATTTAGTACATTGAAAGATGTGTCTTCGAAGATTGAGTTTAGGTCTTGATAATTTTCGCATTCATGGTTTTCCGGGATGCTATATACTTCTAAGGAGGCCATTTTTATTGAGTCCGGGAGGTATCCAAAGAAGTTGTAGAAGTGAGGCACGGTTACTGGAGTGGAATGTCGCTCGCATCTTTGACATATATTATTGGTGAATCCTTATTTTTACGGAGAAGGACGTTCCCGTTTTTCGTCCACGCATATTGGTATGCCATTGATTTTGTTGCTCTCGCTAGCCAGAGTAATTGCTTGTTTTGTGGCGTCAGCTTTTCATTTATGTAGATAGGGTTTATCGAGGTGGAGTGATTTATATCTTTGGCGGAGAAATATCCCGCTTTCTTTTTTTGGGAAAGGATCCTGTCTTTCAATTCTTTTGTAGCCATCTTTATTGTTATACATTTCTTTAGTGAGTTGGTGTAAATGTTTATTATGGAATTATTATTTAGTAAATCTTCACACCCTATTTTTTTAAAGATGGATTCTATAGGTATTTTAGGATTTTCTTCTTTTTTAGTTTCGATTCCATTGATTTCGAGCGATGTTTCAAGGCAATTTTGTAGAGATTGATTTACAACAGATTTTAAATTTTTGTTTTCTTTTTCCACTTCCTTGATTTTTTTGTGGAGTTTATTTCTCTCTACTTCATAGTCATCAATTTTTACTGAAAGAAAGTCAATGGTCTTGGTGAGTTCGCACAGCTGGTTCTTGAGGTTTTTTACATCTTTTAATTCAGCAGAGAATTTTTTTTCTATAATTTCCGACATATCTTTTTTTAAGCTATCGATGTTTTTTTGGTTTTCAGTGTTTTGATATGCTATTTGAGACATTATGTCTTTTTTCATTACGTCCATTTTTTTTTCTAGGAACTGTATAATTTTATCTTCGCTATCCAGAATGGTTGTCTTGCCTCTGGTGGTGCTCATTGTGGATTTTTAAAAATAAGTTTATTGTTTAATTAGATGCTCTATTTTTTTTTTAATAGGGTTTCAAAAATATTACACGTTACAATACAGATTAAAATTAAATTTAAAAGAACAAAAAAAATACGGTTGAAAAAAAAAGCAGCAAAGTTTTTTTTTTTTTTTTTGGAAACTGTGGGGTTTGAACTGACTTCCCGTATTCCACGGAGAGTATTGGCGAAACGTTTATACCACCAGGCTACTGACCGCCTGTGACGTATCGATAAATAATTATAATATTAATTGTGAGGGCACAGGTCCGTTTGTATTTGTTGTAATAAAAGGTTTTGATTGAGTTTGCAAGCCGGTCACTGTCACTTCAAATTGTCACTTTAATCACTTAAAATTGTAATGACTAGGCCGTTTAGACTAAACTAAATTGGATGAATCACTTCACTGGTTTTACAGGTAAACACCAACCGTCGGTTGTTTGATTTTGGTGAGATTTTAACTATGAATTTGAGCGATTTTTGTGGAGCGATTATTTGACGTGCGCACTGTTTTAAATGTTGTTGTTGTTGTATATATATATATTATATTTGCGGCACGTTTCAGAGTGGAAGATATTCTCAGTATCACCCTGGTTTAAGACCACCATTCAGAATTGAAACGTTGCTTGAAATGACTTTGGCCCTATTTGCTGACCAGATCTGAATAGCCAGGTACTTCCCCACCTTCCTATTTCCCATCTCCTTCCCCTCCGCTCGCTACCTTCAGCCATACAACATACACTGATAAGGGATGCCATAGTCTCAATGGCTCCAGACGGTTGGGAGTAGTTGGGACTCTTGTGCGGTATCACATTAAAAAATGTAGTTTTTTGATTCTAAAACTAACTTAATAGCGACAGCAAAAATGTCTATCAACGCAGAACATTCCAATTTTGATAAAATGACTTTCACAATAATGATATTTTTTATTTAACTATGGAGAGTGGAGAGCCGCAGCCGATGTGAATCAATATTCATACCATTTCGTGCATTAATTTCATGAAAATTCTTTGATAATATGACTAGGAAGTTCTTCACAATGAAACCCTTTTAACTTTTATTTACCAATCTATATAATTTCGAAATATTTTTAATGCTTGGGTATATAATTCACCTTTAAAAAACCACATTGACGTAAATATGTCCACATTAAAACCGATTTATATTTTCCCTGAAAACGCGTTTCTATTGTTATTTCTGTTTGTTCCCAATACCTACAAAATGTTCGACTTTATTTAAATCTAGAAACTAAGTACATAGCGTTTCTAAACCAGTACAGAGTGTAGAGAAATTCTAAATAATGAGATTTATTTTGTGGATGTTGTTGATTTATTCTTTCGTGTTTATTCGGGGTTTAATATTGCGGTTTATTTGCGAATTAGGAATACAATATGCGAGAAGGTTATTTATTTTATTATTCAATACGAATTCATTGTTCCTCCGCGGGGGATATCGTAACATTTTTTTTAAAACAAGAAATTAACGACATTGAATTTGAATGGAAATAAAGCACTCTACTTAAAATTATTTGATTTAATTGACCTTGTCAGCAAAGGGAACCGATACACAATCTGCCTATCCGGTAAATCTATTGTAACAAGGATGGGGCAAATTGACACAGGCAATTCAATGAAAGCGTTAAAATATTCTTAGCTTCCAAATTGAAATCATTTACTCATATTGAATAAGTCGTGTTACAAATTATAACAACTGGTATTTATTAGGTGTTAATTTCTTCAGATATTTCAATATAATATACATATTTTGGTTTTCAACTTGTTTTTACTGTCACTGCTGTCCCCATGGGTCATTCTACAGATGAATGATCGTTCACGTAAATTCACTTGGAGTAATGGTATCTTTTTTCAAAATCTCTAATTCCAGGGCTGCCACAATCGTCCTGCGCGAGAGCAACTGCCACTTTCTGCGCGTGGACAAGGAGGACTTCAACCGCGTGCTGAGGGGCGTAGAGGCCAACACTGTGCGCCTCAAGGAGCACGGCCAGGACGTGCTGGTGCTGGAGAAGATCAGCTCGGCCCTGAAGCAAACGTTCTCGCACTTCAAGTGAGCACTGAGTCTAATGCAGTTATTATATACCTACAGAGTGGTGTTTTGGTCTACTTGGGATAACAACCTTCCAATCTAGTTCTGAACAAATTAACAAAATACCTTCTAACTTTCTGCCGATGTCCGTGTATACAAGTGTCGCCTCATTAATGATACCTATCCACTTCCTAGGATCCATTGCTGTTTTTTTTATTTATTTATCCATAATAATTTAATTACAGATGTGTTGTTCCTGTCTCACTAGTAACTCCTGTGTTGAGGGCAGGCTCAGTTTATAATATAAGTTGTAATAGTTTACAGTAGTTTATAACAAAATTACAAATAATTACAACACTGTATTATGTTTAAGTTAAAAAACAATCGGAATCGTACCTACCATTGGAAATGCAAACTGTAAATTGGTTTTAGTAAAATCTTTGATATTAGCTCTGTCTTTTTTGATGATCAAAGATTTGGTATCTGATTTATATTTAAAGTAATTTGAGTTTTGTCTAATAGCCAGTGGAAGAGCGTAGAATAGCTTTGTTGCAAAGTATTTAAAATTTCTTTGGAAAAAAGTTCTTTTGGAAAAGGATAAGTAAGAGGTTATGATATTTGGTTCTAGTATGATGTTTGGTCTCAGAATTCCTGTACTGTCTTAGTCTGCAAAGTCACATTCTTGACTTTGAGCTTCATTTTAGTGGCTCTGTCCTCCCCCATTTGGGCAATCAATCTTTTCTAGTCGATTGGCTCTCGCCTTCTGGTTATAAAGGATGATGACTAATGGATCTTATTCCTTTGTTTCTCCTGTATCTCCATATTCCTATTGCAAAACCTCGTCTTGGACCTAATATTTCATCCCGATCATTTATCATTAATAATAATGAAATTTTTCAAAACATATTTTGAAGGGGTAAAAACATCCTCTCTCTTCTACACTGTCATTAGGATGGTTGCCTTATATTTTTCCAGTTAATCTTCGTAACATTTTTAATAACTTTCCCGTTAAACTATTGTCTTACAATAAATACCCAAGGTATGATATTTATTGCATCAGTCCTTCAATGAGAACCAAAAATATTGTGCTAGGTTTTACCTGGAGTGCACGAAACTTGTCAGTCTCGCCCCGAGAGACCTTCATTCGGAACCTTAACCGTTCTTGCAATGGCCTTAGCTATATTTAGTGACAAAATCTGAAAAGCCAGGAAACCTTTTTCTTATACTGTTCTTCCCCTTTCCCGTCTTCCTTCAGCCACACAATATACCTAAAATGAGGATGCCTTAGTTCCTTTACCAGTAGGTACCAATTGAATCTCTTATAACAATTTATTTATTTTTAATGTTTACATACTACTACATACTAGGGCAAGACTTTGAAAAATCACGCGACATTATAATAATTGTAGAGATTTATGAGAAAGTATTTAAACAAAAAATCAGAATGAATGACGTTAGTATACTTAGTTAATTATGGCATATGTCAAAAGTTTTAACAAAAGAAATATTCATTTCAAAAATAGAATTATCAAATAATAAAATGATTTTGGTACCTGAATGGACCCCACAATCAGTTCCAATTTTGAAAATCAAAGTAAATCCCATTTCTAAGGGTCATTGAACCGGAGTTACAGAGACACCACCGAAAATTTATTATTTTTATTATTGTATTGTTTGGTCTTCTTTTTTTTGGTTGTGTTACTGCAGCACTATAATTTTTGATCTCAATAAAGTAATTGTTTTTTTTTTGGCTAAGGGACTTGTCAAATCTGCCTTCCAGATACACGGTGATGGCTGGAACTCCGGAGAAGATGTTGGAACACTTACTGGAGACCAGGCTGGACGGGAGGTACGGGAGGGAGGATCGGGCTGTGGCTGCCGATCCATTCCTGGATGACTTCCTCTTGACTCACATCATCTTCATCCCCACCATACGACTCATCGCAGAGCTGTCCAAATAATATCCTTTTCAAACATATATTTCAATCGATTTAAACCAAGGTGGTGGTTTCTTCTTCCTCATCAGCCTTCTGGTGGCCAGCTTTTTTTATTTTATTATTTATTAAGTTAGTTTATTTTACATTATACGTACATTAACTAATATACATACATGGTTACATTTCATTGTATATAAATTTATTTTTTTACTGTAAGCATAAAATTTTTTTAAATCCATTCATTCTTCCTTTGTTCTTCAGACTTTCAAGGATCTCATCTTACATTTTTAATCCTCTATTATACGTTAATCAGTTCAGTGAAATTTCTGGTTACATAATAAATTATATATACATTTTTACTAAAAACAATTTGATCTCTGCTTTTGATATAACTGAAAAGTCCATAAAAAGATACTAATGTTGTTGCTTCTTGTAAAGTTGGGTGAACTTTGTCATCTTTGCCATTCTCCCAAAATACTGACTCTTCATTTAGTGCCCATGTCATCATGTTAATACTAAATTAACCAAAGTTCTTCCTTTGCCATTCCCAAACTCGCGTTGTAAATTGTAGTTTTCAAATTGGTCAAAGTTTCAGCTTGTTTTAAATGGCTTTGGTCGCAGAAACTTCAATGCATTAATTACCTACGTTTTCAAAGAGTTAACTGGCTTTGGTCAGGGAATGACAAATTCCCTTAAATGAAGGGAATTTAGTCACAGTATGAAATGCCATGTTTTGTGACTCAGCAAATAGTAACATGCATGTAGCAACGGGTTATTTCAATTTGTAAAAGTTTCTGTCATTCAAAGTTTTATTTCATTATTATTAAATGAACAATTCAAAATAATTACCTTTTACTGTAGTAATTGTCCTGTTGTTAATAATAATTATATTTCTGCTTTCAAAGTATGTAATTATTTCCTTAACATTAGAAATACTTATCGGCTAGAATCTTCCAACCAAGATTCTGAATTTGTCCTGGCTTGCAAACGAAGGGTTGTGCAATTTGTGCACAAGTGGACAGAGACCAATCGACAGGCTGTTCTTGATGATCAAGCAGCTGCTGATTTCATCGAGGTAAGCCTTTGACAAGTAGTATCAATAATAAGATCCATTAAACTGGAACAGCTTTACTGGGCAGGACATGTAGGACATGTAGGATCTGACCTACCTTCTTTGTAAAGAAACTTATGGAACGAAACAGGTTTGGTAGGCCGTTGGACGGTTCAGAGGTTGATAAGAATGGTGAGAAGGTCAATAACTAGTATCGGTGGCTTCAGTGCACTATTTTTTGCATTTATGAGGAGTTGTACCGAATTCAGCAAACTCAATTAGCCAATATCCACCAATATGTGCATTTATAGAATTCACTGGTTGACAACAAAGGGGGAATTTCCCAAGAACGCTGACAAAGCGATCGAGTGTAACAGTAGGCAATGGAGTTTGAACTAGATTGTATGACACAATATTGAAGTTCAACCTCATCAGCTGTAGAAGTGGTATGAAGAATTTCTACTATATAAGGTGTAATTTTAGTCCATGTAATTCAGTAATTAAGGGCCATCTCAAAACATTTTTCGAAACTTTATGCCGATAGATGGTGTTATTTTCAATATCGTCTAATAAAACACTTTTAACACGTTATGCTTTATAATATTGAGATGAATTATTGGTTTGCGAACGTATATAAGTAATATTAATCTGTATAAATTTTTTATGGTACCTATAATTACATAATCGTAGAAAACGGCTGAAAAATACACAATTTCATTGCAAAAAATACGTACAAATGACATTTCACGCAGCTCCGCGCGCGTTGGTACAGGAAATTTTTATTTACCCAACCAAAACCATTTGCGAAAAAGACTCCATTTCAAAAAATTTACGATGTTTCGCATGAGTATGAAAGAGACACGAGATAGAGGTTTGTTCAATTCACTAAACTAAATCAATGCCTGGGAAGATTAAATAATTTATAAAAGGAGCCGGCTAGGAACAACGGTATGTGTGCCGGGAGCTGGCGTTAACTGGACCTCTTTTTTAAAGGCCGCTTTTGCTAAATGGACATAATCATACCAAGCGATGTAGGTATATACCTACATAGTAACCATGTATTCGCGCGGTTGCTTGCTTACAAATATTTCGCGAATAAGTCAAAAGGTTACACTTTTTCTTACATTTCTATGGGGCGCATTCATCAAACCAACGAAGTGGTTAGAATTGCCAGACGGAGAAACAAATTTGTCATATGCACAAGTCAGAAAGGGCTCTCGAACATCATAACATCATCTCGCATATAAATAATATAGGCATTGTTTTGAAATCAGCTCGCCACGTGCGTCGTAATATATGAGTGTCCACAAAGACGATGCCTACAGTGTGCATATGAAGTCGCCTTTTCACATTAAAAAACTTTTTGTATTTTGTAAATGGGTATATTTTATGTTCACAAATGACAAACATGTCATGTTAATAATAGTAAATCCTTTATAGGGCAGAAAGGTGATTGAAAAAAAAAAACTTTTTGTACAAATATCTTATACACGGTGTCCATAAACTAGTTGTAAAACTGCCATCACAGTAAGCGGAAAGCGTTGCCTGGGTCGTGATGGAGGAATTAGCCAGCTGTGGAATTGAACTCACGATGCCTGGCGGGAACGACGATAGTAAAAGATTTTTTATTTACTTATTTATTTATTTTTTATTCTTTTCACATATTCTGTCCATATTTCTTTTTTTTGTAAGATCCTTTTTCTTTCAATGTTTGTTTTAATATTTTGTCCGATAGCTTGAATTGGTCTACTTTGTCCAATTAATTCATCATCTTTCTCTCAGAGAAGCAGTCCTGGATTTATCCTCCTGGGTCTCGTCATTCGAACACTTGTTTTCTTTATTTCCGCGACAGTGTTTGTGGGAACTAAAAGATATAATATAAAGGCATTAAAGGAGTATAATTTTTTAGCAACATTAAATATGAATCACCCTATACCAAACGAGCGACATGGGTCATAAAATAACAAGCGTGATGGTTAGTTAGTTAGGTAGGTACCGAGAAAATATTTAAAAAATAATAAAATATTTTGAAATAATTTCATAATACCTGTATTCCGATTCGCCGTGCTGACGTTTCATCCCGTTCGCACTTAGTCTTGGATTCACTCTTTTCCCGGAATACTGATGATTCTTATAAAGGGCACGCCTCATTTTTATGGAATAACAATGCTGTACAAAATCGAAAAAAGTCACTTCAAACCGCGGCAGACAATCGACTGTTGAATGAATGAATGAGAGAATGTGAATTGGCGGGCGTCTAGCTAGTGATAGTTACAGATTTAAGAAAGTTCTAAATAATTACAACCGCTCTCACTATAATTATTATACAGTTAATTTTGCCTTTTTTACTGCGTGCCAAAACCGCAAATGTTCCTTGCGACGAGTAATACTGGAACATTCGTAAAAAAGCAAAACGAACATTCTATCAGAATAACAAATCAAGCCGCGCAAATTGACATTTTTACTGACCACTTTAACAGTTAACACCGTAGGAATGGGCTAATAGCGTGCACGTGAAACATATGGCTCGCACATATGTTTGTCTCCTTCTAACACATTCCGTTAGCACGTACTTCTAACACGGCATATATCGGCTGGCGGTGCCCGCATAAAATAATTACTTTTGTTAATTTAATTACTTGGTTATTATAAGTGATAGAACAGTGAAATTTTCGTTCGCGATAAACTCATTACGAGTATTATTTTTCGGTACTAAAATAAATAAAATATTATCTGTAGTTTTCAAATGTGGCTGAAAAATAGATTGTATGGGAATTGTCACATCTGTTTCACCTTAAGTACTTACAGTTGATATTGTTCTGTCGATAAACACACTCTATGAAATCGACATATTGTCATACTCACGCCTTGGAAATGCTGAAGCGGTAGCCAGCCAGCAATTGACAGCATAATTCTTCAGCATAGTACAGAGCCGCAACCGTGGTCTGACTTCTACAAAGGTAAAGGAACTGGATTAAGAAATCTTGAGACCACCAGGAGTGGAGGCATTTCCTAGAGGTGAAACGAATTCCAAAAATTTTATCATCGATGATGATGATAATTATAATCGATGAAATGTGAATATCCAGGTTGTCCAAACCTTTTACTGTATTTTTCCTTCCAGGAATTGGCAGGAGAAGTAGAAGCCGACTGCATCCAGTGGTCTTGTCTGGAAGAGGAGGCCAGCATCATGCATCACGTAATGTCGCAGCTGCGGCGGCGCCAGGAGGAACGCAAACTGCATGACGGCCAGAAGTGGAAGTTGCCCCCTTGCGGCCAGCCCATCAGTCTGTTCAGCGGGGCTCAGTCAGACACTAGGAATGTTATACACCCGGATGATGATAGTATGTTATATTCATACAATACACCTTTTATCTCATCTTCTTGCATGGTGCTAATTTGTTTTGCAATACTCCTAATCTCACTGACGAGAAACAATAAAAATTCACTGTACAGATCTGTAGAACTGATCTCATAAATCGAATTGTTCATTGGAACTGTAATAGTAAGTGTTTCCACCATCTGCAAGCGGTTTTATTACATACTAAAGAATTTGTATACTAACTGGAATGTTTTGGACACAGAAATTTTTTTTAAATCTTTTCTTGTTGAAAAATGTGGAAAATAAAAAAATAAAAAGTTTGGAGATAATTTTCATACAGAGAACTCTTCTAGCAAACAAAAATGTTTTTAGGTATAAAAAATCACAATCATAAATTTACAAATAAACTTTCAAATAAACACGGAACTTGAAAAATCATAAAATCTCAAAAATTTTAACAAAAGAAAAACACATTTCAAATATGGAATTATCAATTAATTAATTTTAATTATTTTCGTACCGACTTTATTGCTTGTCTGAATTGTTCACACAATCAGTTCCAGTTCACTATGGCTTCTAGTTCCAGTAGTTCCAGTTTTGAAAATTACTTAAAATCAAAAACAAATTTGAGTTCATTGCGTGTGAATAAATTCTGACGGGTATATTTCACATCATGCACTGACAACCGAAATTAGTATTTTCGATATTTATATTTCATTTCAGTCATATTCAGAGTATACTGTGCCGATCACACCTACTGCACCCTCAAGTTCCCTGTGGACACTACCGCAGAGATCATCAAGGTGAGCGCTGCAGACAAACTGAAGATGAGGCCAAACGAGGAGCTGGTTCTGGTGGAAGTCAAATCTACAGGAGAAAGGATCCCAATCAATGACAAGGACATCAGTATTCCCACGAGTTTGAGCCTGAATGGAAGGATTTTTGTGGCACCTAAGGATCATTTGGATGCACTGGTATGAACAAATTGAATATGAACCTAATTACAATTCTTATATAACATCTAACTAAAGAGTGAGACACCATACAATTTCCTACTACACCTTAATTCCTTGTTCCTAAGGATCATTTGGATGCACTGGTATTGACAATTAAATCAAACTAACTACAATAATAGATTAGGTTCATACACCACAAAATTTTCTACTACAACTTAATCCGTTGTTCCTAAGGTAATGATGTACTGGTATTGACAATTAAATCAAACTAACTACCATAAATAGATTAGGGACATTCACCACAAAAGTTCCTACTACACCTTAATCCGTTGTTCCTAAGAATAATTTGGATGTACTGGTATTGACAATTAAATAAAACTAATTACAATAATACATTAGGTACATACACCACAAAATTTTGTACTACACCTTAATCCCTTGTTCCTAAGGATCACTCAGATGCACTGATATTGACAATTAAATCAAAACTAACTACCATAAATAGATTATGTATATGCACCACAAAATATCCCATAATCCTTTGCTCCTTATGTTAGCATTCGTCTCTTTCATTTTATATGTTGTCTTGCCTTTTAATATGTAATCTCGTCTTTATTTAGCACATGAAAAAAACCTATATGTGTAGTAATTTGCTCATTTTGCGTATTTCACATATTTCTGTGATGAACCATAACCGCCTCCCAAAAGAATTATTTTCCAATAAACTTAAAAAAAAAAAAAAATCTTATGGCATTTTTAAGCCATATAATATGTTGTTCTGAAACTAGTGAGGTTTTTTAACTATTGAACAAGTGGGAAATTAGTGAACCTACATCACATAGAGAACCAAACCAAATTTCATAACAAAAGTATTTTGTTTTTTTTTTTAATTTTTTTCGTCAAATAAACGATTAGAAACTTTTGGAGCCGAGTCAACACTTCAACGCATTTTAAAAGACATAACACCTCATGGTGACCGGATAATAACTCATCAAAATGACAATTTAACACACCTATAAAAAGTCCTATAAAGTGATGAAAAAGTTATATAGGTTACATATGTAACTATTTAACCTAGTTTTTGTTTCATCACTTTATAGCACTTTTATGAGTCTGTTAAATTGTCATTTATGTAAATATAAATTTTAATATTTGTTTGTTCAAAATCTTACATCTCAAAAAAGATTGCTTTGAAATTTTGACACAACTTTGCATTCAAATACACACATGTTTTTATATACCGATATAATATAGATGTCACCTGTAATAGGTAAAAATAGCGCCATCTGTTGGACGTAATAGCAACACTCCCTATTGTTTTTCTATCTGCACAGACAGCAACACGTGGTGGGGTACAGCTAGTTAAAAATAAAATTGGTAAAACAAAGTTATAGTTTCATTTCATAATATAATGTTAAACGACAAGAGGATTGCTTTCTAAAAAAAATAGACAAATGATTGTTTATTGTATTACAGACCTGCTTAGCTGAACAAGAGGTGGCCACCCAAGGACTAGACATGGACATTGAAACCTTCAGTACCAAAGACCTGGCGTACTATATGACTTTATTTGACTGGGACCTGTTCTGGTGTGTTCACGAACACGAGCTGATCTACCACACATTCGGGAGACACCACTTCAATGAAATAACAGCTAACCTGGATGTGTTCTTGAGGAGATTCAACGAGATCCAATACTGGGTTGTGACGGAAATTCTGATGGCCACGTCTCTGAGCAAACGTGTTTCGATCCTACGGAGGATGATAAAACTTGCCGCGTAGTGAGTACACTCATTGTAATTTAAATAGCTTTAATTAATTTTAACGTCCAATTATTTATTTATCTTATTCAGGTATTTTTAAAAAGATTATTACCTTTTCATTTTTTATTTTGAAATTTTTAACTTAGAATTTGTGTGATTTTCTCTACTACCAAACTAGGCTCATGCACGTATTATGGTAGTCGAACATGATTTATGTAAAAAAAAAGAAAATTACACATATAAAACCATAATAGAATATTAAAGTGAATGACAAAAAGATATTTCAAAGAAAACGTAAAACATATTATTTAAAGTTTATACATTTTTCAATTAAAATATAAATAAGAACGAAATAAGCAGCTCAAAAACACGACCGATGCAGTTGAGCTGTAGGCAAATTCAAACTGAGTAAAATACATCGCTAACTTTCACGTTACTCGTGTTAGCTAAAAATAGAACGCTGCCGAAGTCGAAACCGGCGAGCGTCAGTCGGGCTAGCAGAAATTGGAACGCATTTGTGACTCTTTTAAAAGCATGAAGCGGTTAAATAAATATGGGATAATACAATTTAACAAACAACAGTATATTCGGCTTTGCACGCTCTCTACAAGGGGGTATATGTTGCGCAAGTCGCATATGCCGCCTCTGTTTGGGAGCATCGCCTGGATAACTGTTTAATACTTCTTGCTCTCACTAGGGGTCAGCGCACTCCCCTGCTGGCACTATCTGGGGCATATCGAACCGTTGCTTCGGACGCTTTGCCAATTTTGGCTGGTATATTACCAATCGATCTAGAAATTAGGGAGGTGTTAACGAAGCAGCGATTAATCCGTGGATCCCCGGCCAACCACCTTGGTGTCGTCCTGACACCGGGTGGACCAGGAACTCTCCCAGGACTGCTCCGAACGATGAGGGACCTGTCGCTCAAAGAGTGGCAGGTCCGTTGGGATAGGTCGAGCAAGGGAAGATGGACCTTCTCCTTCTTCCCTTCAGTTAAACTCAGAATGGAAGGGGCCTTCCTCAAACTGGACCATCACGTTACGCAGCTCCTTTCAGGACATGGGGAATTCAGGGGAAGGCTTCACAGCCTTGCCCTGTCCACCCACCCCAATTGCGCTTGTGGCAATAATTACCAGTCGGCCGAGCACATTCTGTGGCACTGTGAGATTTTGAAGGATGCCAGAGACGAAATGATAGACGGTCTGAATGTCCCCATTAGACCGGTGTGGAACACCGATCTTGTTTCTAACAGTGTGAATTTCGAATGTTTGAGGAAGTTTACTAGGATCTGGGTTGAGAGATGGCCTGTGCTTAGAGTCGTTGACTAGTGTAATAATTGGGAACCCCCGGTGTACTGCTCCTGCTCCATGACTTATTATTTTACAACTCTTTCATTATTGTATATGCTATTCTGTTTTTCTTATTTTATTATTCTTATCTTATTTCTTTTTTTTTACTGTACCAGCTGTTGCAGATGATTTCCATTCGTTTATATTTTGTTTTTTTTTTTTTTTTTAATTAACTTGTCTTGTACTTTTTAATTCTTATTTTCTGTTTTCTTTTCATATGTTTCTTTTTCCCTGTCTAAGGTTAACACACTGTTTTTCTTTTTACAGACACTGTAAGTACTCTTATATATCTGTGTTTACTAATTATCTCTCTTACTTTACTTTGTTATCTTATTCAATACTTACTGTCCTCTTTACAGACCATGCAGATCTTATTTTTACACCTTTACTTTTGTTTTTACTTATTTACCGTTGCCCTTATGTGGCACTTTTTGGATTGATTATTGTTTTTCATTTTTCCTCTTATTTTCTCTTCTTTTTACATGTATTTTTTACGGTTCTCTTTTCTTTTTTTTTTAGTAACAGCAACGAGTTTACAGGCGAGAACTGAACTCTGTTGTCTGTTTTGTTTTGTTTATTTTCCCCATTAGGGGTTGGATAACGGGCCTCGTCCCCGCATGCACGACTGGAGCTTCTTATTATTCTTTCTTACCGGGGGACTCCGCCAATCACCTGCGCCACCCCTGATGAGCGTTGGTGGTCAGAGGGGTGACTGTGCGGGCTGGGGTAACCTCCACCCTGCCTCCGACCTCCTGACGCTTCTTTCCCCTAGGTTCTTTAGGGTTTTATCCCTCTTTTTCCAATACTTATCTTCAGGGCACTACCGGGTGGTCGGCTAAGGGGTGTGGAAGTCCTGACCTGCACCAGTTGCCCCAACCACCACCAATTTCTCAACAGGACTGCCAGTCGTGGTTCGGCGAAACTCCCCCTTCACTCTATTGTTTATTTTACTTTTATGTGTTTACAGGTACTGGAATGTGGGTCCCCTCCACCAACTATCTGCCTGACACTTAATCTTGATTTTTTTGTTGTTTATTTTTCTGTGTTGTCCTTAGTACTTGTAAGCGCTTGCATACCGCTTCATAACACCGTATGCGGGGACTTTGAAGGCCTAGCTTCATTTATATAAATTGTAGAGCCTTTTATTCAAAAAAATTAGATTCATGCGAGAGCTCCGAAGGGGTGACCATAAGTCACCTATACCGGGGTGGGACAGGGTGGGTGTACCTTCAAAGTATATTTCTTCATCTCAAAAACAGTACAAATTCAAGTACAAATGCAGAAATGAAACTTTAAACAGCTCTATTGCAAAACTACAAATTTGCTCATTTGACATTGCTCTACGGGTCAAAAATGTATGTTGTGTAAATTTTTTAATATTTCTCTTTTTGTTGCTGACAATTCGTAGTGGAATTCATTATTATAATAAAATAAACAGTTTTAAAACTTTTTTCGACTGTATTTTACTTTTGACGGTAACTTGTTTCAGCCTGTTAAGGCCATCTTCAGACTGGTACAAATATTTCTTAACAATGTAGGCATTATAAGTAAGACTAGAAATTTGCTTTTGCTTCTGCGAAGTAATGAGAAAGATTGGTAATCTACTGGATTCTTGTAACGTTTCCAGGCACGAAAAAACTTTAATTTTTCTTTAGTTATATTAATTAAAGCCGCCGAATACCATGTTGGGAATTTGGTTAATTTGGTTACTTTTTTTTCTTATACGCACCAATCTGCCCGGGCTAGGAATTTGGAAGAAACCTGGAGTGGTGTAGTAATTTATAGCCATGTATTTACTACCATTTATTATTTTTATTTACTACTATTTATTACCATTTACATCAAACAGAAAGACAGATATTTAAAATAATGGCTTCAATAATATGTGATTATTTGTAAATTTATCATTTTGAACCCCTATTATTTTGATTTGTTTAGTTGCAAGGAATATCAGAACCTGAATGCATTCTTCGCTATAGTGATGGGCCTGAGCAACATGGCCATCAGTCGCCTGACGCAAACCTGGGAGAAACTTCCATCGAAATTTTGCAAAATTTACACAGAATTCGAAGCACTTATCGACCCTAGCAGAAACCACAGAGCATACAGGTAAAGTCAGCATTCTTAGTTTTGCAACTTTTATCAACTCTTTCTAGATACTTATTTTTCTTTCGAATGGTGGGGTGGCCATGGGGGTACATCTTGGTCTGCGAGCTGGTCTAGGACTTCCTCAGGAGTCGCCCCGTGAACCTCATCACTCCTACAGAGGAAAAAAGGAGCGAGCATTCGTTTACAGTATGTTCGGTGGTCTGCACCTCACCGCATTCACACATCGTCAAGTCTTTAAGGCCTCATCCCATGCGTCTGTGGGTACAATATGTGCATATTTACTTAGTAGTAGTAAAGAGCTAAAAACACAAAAAGAAGCATAATAGTAGCTAATTACGTACATATTCCTAATAAAATTAAGAGCTCAAAATTTAAAAGAAGAATAATTCAGACTTAGCAGATGCATAAATAAACAAAATATAAACAGAACTAATGGAATACTCAAGTTAACGAGGCAGTGAGAACCCAGGCTATCTCCCACTGAGCTTAGGGGCCTCCTCATATTCATATGGGGGGAGGGGGGGGTGTCTAGAGAATTTCAAAGAGAAAATTTCTCCAGAATATCTCCTTGGCTCCTGCACTGAGATTGGGGGCCTTGAACTAAGTTTGGCAGGCCCTTTTTGAATGCCAAAAACGTACAGAAAAACAACAAAAACACAGTTCCGGAGCCCACTCAGGGCTCAGGGCGTGCCCTTGTGGTAAAGATGGAAACTGATGGTGATTCACTATTTGTGAGAGTTGTGTCACTATCCCGATCTTAATACCAAGATATATTCCAACTTCTAACCTTCCCCTTTCACTTTTCCTAGCTTTATACATAATTGTAGTCTGGATGATGGACTTCAACTAATAAAAACTGATTTTACAGTGTTTGTAAATGAATAAAATTGAAATATTTCAGAGAACATTTTAACGAGTATATTATCTTGTTGCTTTTCTGTTACAGATTGAATGTGGGAAAACTTCAGCCTCCGGTCGTACCATTCATGCCGCTTCTGCTGAAAGACATGACATTCACTCACGAAGGCAATAAGAACTCTCTTAATGGATTGGTTAACTTTGAGAAGATGCACATGTTGGCGCAAACCATGCGAACTATACGATATTGCCGAAGCAGACATCTTGGTAAATAACCATCTTATGTTAACATTGTTGCCGGCCCCTCCCTTGAAGCAAATGGCACTTGGAGAAGCTTGATATTTGCCAAGTTATAAAATCTTAATCCATTATACCATTACCTGCCTTATTAAAATCTATATTTACAGTGTAGACCTTTGAAGTTGTACAAGTGGTAACAGTTTGTGAAACTGTGTGATAATAACCTACCAGAGGCGGTTCCTTGGTACGTGCATTTGTGCATTGCACTGCTTGTCTTCAATCTCCACATAACAAATTACAACGACATCTGTGCCCCAGTGATCGATGTAAGAAATTCGTAATTCCCGTCAGGTCATTATTTGAGCTATCTTCTAGTAAAAAAATCCCGCGCAAAAGCAAGCGGTCGTGCATACCCAGATATGCACAAAACCAACTTTTACCATACTACTAAAACAGCGTCGGGCAGTATCGAGACAGCCCGAAGTAGCCGAAACGGTGACATGAGCGAGACAGATTACACTCTTAACGTCAAATTACGTGTTAGAGCAGTGCAGATACATAACCCATCCGTGCATTATCGAAGTGCTTTGACGGCGAGTGAATTTTGCATCACTTTGATCATGCGTAATCCAATGCGTTTGGAATGGATTCGCTTAGAAATACTAATGTTCAATGTTAACGCAACAACATTAACACATTGGAACTCGTTCGCGGTGAAATCAAACGGTTTCGCTATATTTTCAACGATGAATTGAGTGTGTTGAAAATTTTGTATTATTTAATCAGTTATTTTACAAATATAACTTAAAAGATAGAATGAATTTCAGTAGGTGTTCCCATTCATTAATTTTCTCCACCTAAATTACAGACTAGGTACATGTTAAAAGTGAAATGCACTGCTGGTAATTACAGTCACGGGCCGCGTCTGTAACCTACATGAAGTCTTTTCATAATAGTATTTCTATTTGCTAAGGTTTTAATGCTTTTGCTAGTACTGAGTCTGTTTGGTCATTGTTTCTTTAACATACTCAATTCATTCGACTTTTTTCCGAGTTTTCGGTGTAAAACCACCCTAGCTTTTTCAACTGCATTAGAAAAATAAGCATTGATATATCAGGCAATACAGGATAGTAACTAATTACCTACTAGCTTACCGTCCCTTACCATTCCTTACCATTTCTTACCATTTGTCAGCCTCTGTGGTCGAGGCTGGATATATTTGCGGCACGTTCCAACGTTTGTTGCCACAAGTGAAAAATACTCTTAGTAATTGCCCTGGTTTAAGACCACCATTCAGAATTGAAACTTTGCTTGAAATTTCTTTGGCTGTGTTTGGTGACTAGATATGAATATCCAGATACTTCCACACCTTCCTCTTCCTCTTCTCTTTCCCCTCCCCACTACCTTCAGCCTCATAATATACCCCAATCGGGGTTGCCATAGTCTCACTGGCTCAAGATGATTGATAGCAGTTGGGACTCTTGTGTGATTTCAAATTCAAAAATATATAAATTCCAGACCATCCATTACCATCCCTCGCATTCTAGTGATATTGAAAATGCTACACAATCCATCAAATCAGCAAAGATTTGGGAGAAGGGTTTGTGTGCCGCCGCCCTGGAAACCATTTATTGGATAACCAACACCTCTGCAATAGGCCATATTTAGCAGGAGTGCCCGGGTTCACCAGCAGCGTGGCATGCCAGATCAGGAGAGGCTGGATTTGGGAGACCCTTTGACCTCTCCAACTGGTCTCTCGACCCATCACCTTGCACTGCCGTGGGAGGGATATATTCATATATACGTCACTTCTGGACACACTGATCTCTAAATTCCTATCCAACCCTCATACCCTTTACTTTCCTAGAACTTCCTCACCTTCCTCTCCTTAAAAAAGACACTAAATACAGGATCCCGAAAGATGACATAGCCCCTGCGGGAAATTATTTTCCTTAGGGCCTCTTGTGTGGGGTTGATGTAAAAAAAAAAAAAATTATTTTAATCAAAGCTTTAAACATTTCTCCTCTTATTCAGTTCTAGAGCTTCCTTCCCAGAAGAATGACACTGAGGTGAAAGCGTACATAACCTGCCTGCGAGCAATAGATAACCAGAGGGTGCTGACCAACATGTCTCAAAAACTGGAACCACGAAGATCGTAAGGGTATATTTATATATGAACTATAATATTTGCAAGGACTAAAAATATTTGTTCATATCAAAGAAAAAATCAAGTCGTTAAACAAAATTGTTCCTTAAAGGAATTGTGAATGTACAATTTAAATCGTGTGTTAAATCATAACTGATTAGGATACATACAAAATCCGACGTTCGTGCAACAAAATTGATGAACCCTTTCAGTATAAAAACAAATTCCCTCAGTTTAATGTTTTTGTACCTCCATCATTTAGCTACCCCGTCTTGTTTATTGAAATGTTGTTATTAACATTTTAAAACCTATAACTTGAAAACCCTTTGATGTTGTGAATGGTTTGGTTCATCAATAAAATATTTTTGGATAATATAATCCACATTTAAGATGTCATATCTTTGCTTCAATCGGGTTTTTAAAATAAGTGATGCGTTTTAAAAGTGTAACCTTTGTCTTCAAAAATATTGCATTGTTGTCTACTTCTTCTTATTAACGACCGGTTGTTTAACAGAATTTGAACAAGTCATAAAATTTCAAAGTTTATTTTCAAATTGTGTTAATGTTCTATTTAAGTTCTGTTATTATTTCAGTTCAGTGGAACAACTTACCGATAATAATATAATAACAGAACATTAAAATTAACTTTGAAATTTGATGAATTGTCCTTATTCAGTGAAACAACCCGTCCATAGTCTTGCTTCACCATTTTCAGGGTATAGCCCTGCTTCCTGTTTTTCCGATGTTTATTTTGTTTGGCCAGGACGTAATATTTTCCACCCTCCACATTTTTTAAATTGTCACTCTGTCTGCTGAGGTCTTCGTTGTGGCGTTTTTCCTTCTGGTCTACAGCATACCAGGGTATTTTAATAACAGTTTCCTTCGATTCCTAATTCAGCCCTAACGTTCTTTGACGTGAGAATGGTACGTTAGCCACACATTTGTTGTAATAATGGTCCAGTACATTTCCATTTACCATGTTTTTGTCTAAGTTGAGTGACTTTCATTTTAATAGCACTTTTAATGAAAGTTTCTGTGATTGATTGATTTAGAATACCTAAATTGGTTGATATTGTTTTTTAGTGAATGCAGGGCAAAACAGTATACTGTCCTTATTGTTACCAGTGAAAATCAGCTTATTTTGATCAAATCTAGTTTTACAGAATTTTCTATTTCACTTGTTGCCTTTCCTCTATTGACAATCCTGTAATTACATACGTATTTTAATCCAATAATGAGAACTTTTTTTTTTAACTACAATTATTTTTCTTAACCTGCCAGAGGTGATGCGAAATTAACATACATAGTTGGTACATAATGCAGGTCTCTGGGACCGTGATTTTCAAGTTGATTTTTTTCTGATAATGCTTAACTTTTATAAATGTAGGAAATTTATTCAGAAAAGTACATGTTCGTTTTATCGTAAAAAAGAGACATTTCAGAAAACCTAGTACGTTCAGTTATAATTATGATATTTTTTCTTAAACACTAAAAAGACAATGTTTTTTTCATATGCCTTACTAAAAATTTAAAAACAATCTTAGCAAATTCTATCCAAATCAGCTTTGGGTAGTACATAGACATTAGATCCTCTAATAAAAAAGTAAAATACTATCGGTCTCTATATATGTAGTCTCTAACTATCTCATTTCACTTACGTATTTGGTGACTCCGGTCTCACAGATCGGTTTCGCACCAATCTCCGGAACTTGCGCTCGCATCGCCGTCGCGGAATAGCACAATCAGTCAGCTACTGGAAATCATAGCCCTAATCGACAGAGGGGAAAAAAGTATTCGCTCTTTCCCAAAAACCCGGTCACACAAATATATGCATCACCAGTCACGGGTTAACTATTATAGATATAATATTGTTCTACATATAATGCTTGTGAAGTCAACAAATATTTTATTGACTTATTTCAGCCTGCATTGATATTTTATTGTTTCTTTTTCTCATTTCTAGGATTCAGTGTGCATCCCTCTTCAAAAATATTATTTAGAAAGTAGTTGACCCGTTGGAATATTTATAAAACATGTGTTTATTTAATTAGTTTAGCTTTAGTATTTTCTTTGAATTTTGTGTGTAGTCCTTTGTATATCGAAATTAGACTTTGTCATACTGTGCATAATTTGTAAAAACTACATTAATTGTACTTATGTAATAAATTGCATGACTTAAATTATTATACTCCTGTATATATTTAGATATTGTATTAAATAATTATTGTATAAATTTTAAATGAATCTTATGAATTTGTAATGATCGATTTGTCAGTATAAAATTATTATGAAGAAATCTGTAAGATGTGAAATGTATATTTTCAATTTTAAAGTATTATTAATTTATTTTACATTTCCCGAAATTTGTATTGTACTTGGTTATTATAAATTTTCTTAGTAATGTTTTTATTTATTCTAAGTATCTATTAGCTAAACCTAGCAATGCTAAGAGTCCTTTGTCTCTGTGGCATTTGACTTGGGTTTGATTCCTGGCTAAATCCAAAAACTTAAAAAATATTTTATTTATGTACATGTGTGTATCTCTATATGTTTCAATGCGAGTACATTTCTAAATTTAGTATGTGATAGTTACACCGACCCATTAAGCGTGTTGTATTACTAGTTACCTTCAGACAGGTGGCACAATACATGCAAGCCGCTCCCAACTAGCAAATAAATAAGCAGTCAAAAGGGCAAAATAAAGTGTATGAAATCAATTGTGACTGTAATAGTGTATTCGGGACTTCCAGTCAAGTATTAAATTTATCTTACTTGCTTGTTTGGGAGAGACTCACCTGCGTTGTGCAGCCCGTTTAAGGCAACTATTGAACAGTGTATAATATGAATCTACCTTCCTTGGTAGGTATGTATTATATTTAACCTATTTACTAATGCGGGATCAAAGAAATATTATCGAACGATGACTTGTACAAAATATTATTTTAGTTATACTTGCCCATATCTCCTGTTTGTTACATTCATCTTACTAATAATTACACTACGAATGGATTTTTTCTAAAATCACTAGTAAATTTTTTTTATAAATTATAATTACAAATGAAATTACAGTTCAACTATCTTAACTCTTAACGAATCACTTTGATTGTAATCTTGAAATATAAATGTAATAAATTTTTATCTACGAGTAATCTAAGACATTTTACTTCTTAAGTAAAATAATAATATTATTAAGAATATTTTCATCACAAATCATAAATATGTATATTCCTACATTTAAACTAGAAATTTATTTAACTGGTTTTCACGATACATTCCAGAATGAATATACCTACAGTATATAATTATTATAATCGGAAAACAATGATCTTTCATAGTGAAATACTGATACCATGAATTTATTGTAAAATAATGTAGTTTGTAATATTAATGGAAAATGTGTATTACGTGCAATAATGTTTTGTAAAATAAAAACAATTTGAGAAAATTGAGTACATATAGATTATTATTCTAAATAATATCTTAGGATCAGTAACACCAACTTATTAATAAAATATTATGAATCATTCAATCTGTCACTGCACAACTTTGCTAAGCGTAATAATTACTTTACTCATTTTCCAGCTCCAATTTTACTGTAAGTTTTCTCCAAAGAGAAAAAAAATTTCAACAATTATTGTGTTCTCACATTTTTCTGAAATATATTTTTCATTTCTTAAATTGAACCTGTAAGGCCCTTCGCTCATGGAGAAACTGAAACTAAACTAAAACTGGTTGGCAACTGCAGGTTGCAAACTGGTAATTGGTTGGTTGGCAACTAAGCTTCTCTCACGGCGCAACTCAAGTTTACAATTTCATCAAAAATTATCTAAGCTTGTTTAACCATAGAACGAAGAACACTTCAGCTGCCATTCATTATCATACTACATTCAAAAATGTCTACAGAATCAAGAGATGGTGAAGACGCCATTCTTTATTATTATTATTATCAATAAAGGCTAAAAATAAGATTTTGGGTTTTCCAATACAATCTACGACAATTTCAATATGATACAAATTGTATTCCAGACCCAGACACAAACCACCTTCACAAGATCTTCAAATAACTATTCAATCTTCAAAGATTAACCTAAGAAATATTAATTAACTATTCAGCTATTTTCTTTATACCTACACCACAGGCAGCACTTTCACGGCAATGGATTCGTACTGTGCAATAATATAAAAAAATAAACAAATATAATAAATAGTGGTAAATTAATGGTTTTCCCACTTCGCTCCTAGTTTTTCCCGTTATTTGTTTATTTTATTTATTTATCTTAAAATATACTCGGCGTCACAAAAATGGCACCAATTGCAAAATATTATGAGACAATAAAGCGACTGTCTCTTCTGGATGTGCTGTGTCGCCACCCTCCGGATGAAGCCACCAGTCTCTTGAAACTGTTTATAATTGTTGAACGGCAAAAGAGCTTGAGTTTAGTTGCCGAGCAACATCACACTGTCGCATCCCTGATTGCAGTAGTGCCACCATTTGAGCGGCTTCGTCAGCAGTGGTTTCCATTTTAAGCGGTTGTTTTCTGGCGTTAATTATTCATGCGTGTGCTCTTCAATTTTCGGATTGTAAATGATCTACATTTGACTTTTATAGCCCAAGAAGATGACACAAGTTGTGGCACCTGTAAAGAGTATATGTGCAACATTTTTTTAACGTCCAGTACTCGGAAAATTTATATTGTTAATGAAATAAAACTATTATCTGATAAGAGGTCGTTAAATGTACTTTCAATTGATACTAGTATTGTTTGGTTTAGATGTATTGGCTCGGGCTTACGCTTGAAACTTATTTTCAAAGATGTGCGATTTTTGTGATGCTGAGTGTAGTAGATATATTTTATGTACGGCGGTTGCATATTATGTGTTATTACAAAAATCATAATATTATATAGCAATCAAGTTATAAACTAAGTGTAGTAGGTATTTTTTATTGCAAATTTAACTTCACAAATTACATAAATTATAATATTTAATATGCATATTTAATGTTATGTCTTCGTGCATAATTAGGAAGCCTAAAGCTGTTATAAACGTAATTTATCAACCTCCTGAACAAATTTGATGTTTTCCCGCTCAGACATATCGCAAATTTCTCGAAAACCGACAGCTCGTGGCAACTGAAATGCGCCGGCGACTAGCACTGCCGGTTGCGAGAGACTGGTTGTGTCGCCGTTGAAAACTGGTCCTTGATGAGTTGCATAGTGTGCGGACTGCCATTGAAATAAACAGGATAGTTACTTGAGTTGCCAACTGGTTTATTCAGTTGCCCCGTGAGCGGACAGCTTAAGAATAATGTTATATTATTTTAAAGGAAAGTTTATCTAACGCTACGTAACGAGCCGAACTGCCGAACTGAACCTCAACTTATGGGAAAGGAACGAAGCAACCGCGAATGACGCGAAACGCCGCTTGCAGTTGCTACGTTCCTTTCCCGCAATACGTGGTTCGGTTCGCGTTTAAGTTTGCAAATGTATACGTACCATTAGAAACTGCTAAATATTGTAAAAATAACACTAGGTATATTAAATCAGTTGTTAACTTAAAACATGTTTTAAAATAAGAGCATTTGTAAGGGCGAAATTAGAAATTTTAGTCCATGTAAAATTACTTATGTTATATTTTTTTATAATTTTGCATGTGTTTTTGTAATGTATTAAATCCTGTGATACCCAAATAAATCTCCAAGTAATCGCCCCTAAATTAATATTTCTGTATGTATGTATCTAGAATTGGAAATTCTAGAAATCTGTGATAAAAATCACCACAGAAAAAAGGATTAAGATTTTTTTCTATAAAATGCAATATTTTATCGTATTTTCCCAGGAACTAAGTAAATATTCCCTGAAATGAAGACGTATTTATATTAAATTGTAATATAAACTGTGGTTATCTTAAACTTCATTGGTTGGTTAAAAAAAATTTAAAATTTGTAGCCACATTATTTCGATGGGCCCTGTGTATTCTGTATATAAAAATTTTAATCACAGACGAAGCAAAGTTACTTCTTTTCTTTAAATCATTTTATGAAATCAATTATTTATTTATGTGAAACATCTTATAGCGCGCTTAGGGAGGTAGAACCGACTTTTGCGTAAGGCCAGCCTCGTGACTCGCCAGCTCTTTCCGCCAGGCCACCAAACCTCTCTACAGGGAAGGCCGATTCTTCTGTGGCGTGATGGAACGACGCGTTATTTGGGCAGTCTCGTAACTCGTCGGCTCTTTTCGCCCCAATGCTAAGACTTGGCACTTTCCTCTCTCTGCCTATATTGTCATTTCCTCTACTACACGCTCACCACTTCATTTGAGTATATCGTAGTGAATTTAAAAACAAGAGCGTCGTTTCAAGCAGAGCGCCCTTTTTGTTTCTTAATACATTTCTTGTGTTTATTGATTTAAAATCCGAGTGACAGTGACATTAATAATATCAGCGCCAGTGAAAATGAAAAATCCTCACAAGTAAAGGCAATGTTAAAAATAATAATCAATTTCAATGTTTCACATCTGCCAAGTATCCCATAATGACTATTTTTTATGTTCAAAAGCATGTTTAAAAATCAATTTGCTGAATCGCAGATAGATGGAGTTGATAATTTTCTTATTACTTTTAGATTTATGTACCTAAGTATGTCATAATAATGAAAAAAAGCATTTCACGCTTACTGGTCAACATAGAAAAATTTAAAAATACCGCCCAATTGCCAAAAATCTAATTGTTGGAAAGTAGTGACAAAAACACATTTTCGACACGTCTTATGAGTTCACAATGCATAAACTTTTGGTATTTGTTCATAGTAAAATGTTAGACAGGTACCAAAAAATGCTATGTGAGTTGTATCGATTATATTGATTTCCTTTGAAAAAAGAGACAAGAAACGTTACAAATGAATGAAGATTAAATTCTTTATGGCGCTGTGAGCTACATCTGGGGGACAAAATTCGAAACAAGATTCTCAAAAATGCACTTTATTATTAAAGTTCACTATATTATTATAATGAATTAAATTAATCTTTTCCAAAATAATTTACTCGTCAACGACGTAATGTAATAAATTCTGCTTTCTCTGGGCTATCAATAATTTAGTATTTTATTCTATATCTTGTGCTATTTATATTTTTCTACTACATATTCTGTGACAAAATTACGCTTAGAATTTGAATATCGTATTTCTACGGTTAAAACATTGATAAAATTATATCATAAATATTAAATATGTATATTCAAAATTATCTTTAGACAATCATTATATCTACCTTCCTGCATGTTAGCTATGCGCCCTTATATGAACTATATACATCAGTGAGAGAATCTTAACTATGGATAAACAAAATGGATAATGTAAAAAAAATTATGCTAATAAAAACCTCTTTAAAACATTCATTATTTATTGGTTTTATTATTTACCAGAAGAGGTATAAAATCTAAATTATTGATAATATTTTATTTGAAAATATTGTAATGGAAAATCCACCAGGAGCACAGAATGACGAAGGGGTGTTTTTAAAACTTTGTGTTAAAACCTTTTGTTTATGTACTGCCAGAACACAGGAATACAGACTGACGAAGAGGTGTTATCAAAACTATGTTAGAACCTTTTTTTGGTTGTTTGTTTACTGCTAGAAAATACCAGGAGCACAGAATAATGAGGAGGTGTTTTAAAAACTTAGTGTTGAAACCTTTCTTTTGGTAAATGTTTATTTACCAAAAGAAAATAATATCAGGAGCACATTACAAATCGGGAAGTGAATGAAATAGAGAATATTATTATAAATATGTATTATTTTCATGCGTTTTTTTACTCCTGATCAAAATAATATGATTCTGCAATGCTGACAACAACAAGATTCCGCTTTAATAAAAGTGTATCAGAAACTCTGATTGAGCCCTAAAATATTGTCTGTAAAAGAATTGAACCGTGTTTCGATTCTTAAAATTATGGATTTTCAGCAGTTTTAGCGACAATGTGATCCACTCTGAAAACCCTCATGAGCATTTTTATGTATATATCTTTTGATAGGAAATGCTCATGAGGGACCGACATTTGTTAAGTTCTTTATAGAAACGTTGAAAACGAAAAAAGTCAGTCATCTGAACTCACCTACCTAAAATGAAATTATAGCTTCTGTACGAAAGAAGAAAACGAAGCATTGTGATTCAGGAATTTAGGAAAGTAAAAAATATTTTTTTTATTTAAACAATAATTTATCACTTTATTATTAATTTATAGGAATCATCCATTCTTACTATACAAAAAATTACACACTCACATAAATGCCTTAAAACTAACATGGTTAACTTTCATTGTTAAAGCCTAATTAATGTCTTTATTCACAGTCTCCAAATTCGGGAACGATCAAAAATATATTAGAATAATTGAATTCTATGTTTTATACACAATTCTATTTCACTTCACACAACTCAAACAAATTTAATATTTTATTTAACTGGTTTTCACGATACATTCCAGAATGAATATACCTACAGTATATAATTATTATAATCGGAAAACAATGATCTTTCATAGTGAAATACTGATACCATGAATTTATTGTAAAATAATGTAGTTTGTAATATTAATGGAAAATGTGTATTACGTGCAATAATGTTTTGTAAAATAAAAACAATTTGAGAAAATTGAGTACATATAGATTATTATTCTAAATAATATCTTAGGATCAGTAACACCAACTTATTAATAAAATATTATGAATCATTCAATCTGTCACTGCACAACTTTGCTAAGCGTAATAATTACTTTACTCATTTTCCAGCTCCAATTTTACTGTAAGTTTTCTCCAAAGAGAAAAAAAATTTCAACAATTATTGTGTTCTCACATTTTTCTGAAATATATTTTTCATTTCTTAAATTGAACCTGTAAGGCCCTTCGCTCATGGAGAAACTGAAACTAAACTAAAACTGGTTGGCAACTGCAGGTTGCAAACTGGTAATTGGTTGGTTGGCAACTAAGCTTCTCTCACGGCGCAACTCAAGTTTACAATTTCATCAAAAATTATCTAAGCTTGTTTAACCATAGAACGAAGAACACTTCAGCTGCCATTCATTATCATACTACATTCAAAAATGTCTACAGAATCAAGAGATGGTGAAGACGCCATTCTTTATTATTATTATTATCAATAAAGGCTAAAAATAAGATTTTGGGTTTTCCAATACAATCTACGACAATTTCAATATGATACAAATTGTATTCCAGACCCAGACACAAACCACCTTCACAAGATCTTCAAATAACTATTCAATCTTCAAAGATTAACCTAAGAAATATTAATTAACTATTCAGCTATTTTCTTTATACCTACACCACAGGCAGCACTTTCACGGCAATGGATTCGTACTGTGCAATAATATAAAAAAATAAACAAATATAATAAATAGTGGTAAATTAATGGTTTTCCCACTTCGCTCCTAGTTTTTCCCGTTATTTGTTTATTTTATTTATTTATCTTAAAATATACTCGGCGTCACAAAAATGGCACCAATTGCAAAATATTATGAGACAATAAAGCGACTGTCTCTTCTGGATGTGCTGTGTCGCCACCCTCCGGATGAAGCCACCAGTCTCTTGAAACTGTTTATAATTGTTGAACGGCAAAAGAGCTTGAGTTTAGTTGCCGAGCATGAGGGACCGACATTTGTTAAGTTCTTTATAGAAACGTTGAAAACGAAAAAAGTCAGTCATCTGAACTCACCTACCTAAAATGAAATTATAGCTTCTGTACGAAAGAAGAAAACGAAGCATTGTGATTCAGGAATTTAGGAAAGTAAAAAATATTTTTTTTATTTAAACAATAATTTATCACTTTATTATTAATTTATAGGAATCATCCATTCTTACTATACAAAAAATTACACACTCACATAAATGCCTTAAAACTAACATGGTTAACTTTCATTGTTAAAGCCTAATTAATGTCTTTATTCACAGTCTCCAAATTCGGGAACGATCAAAAATATATTAGAATAATTGAATTCTATGTTTTATACACAATTCTATTTCACTTCACACAACTCAAACAAATTTAATATTTTAATCACTTTTCTCCTTCAGTCAATCGCCAAATTCTTTGGTCATCTTTTTCCAATTTAAATTTGAACAAACCATTTTATTTTATGTAATAAATGATCACGAGATGGCACCTATAGTTTTCTCAATCCACTCCACGTTTGAGGTTATTTTGTCGTACATTCGAGGTCTGCCCATGCCGGCTTTGGAGCACGCTATTCTCCAATTGCTCACTCCCATGAGGGACCACCGTCCTTTACTGGGCTCTAGGCAAGCAATCGGACTTCCTGCAAACTCCTCCTCCTAGAATCAAAATAACATATCAGAAGAATATTGATTTTAAGCTTTTCAGAGAATCTACATTCACTCGGGTCCTATTCTAATATACAATGCACAATAGCAAGCATGCTATGAAAAAATATGTACGTACATAATACATAGAAAAATTTACAATCTTATTTTATTGTGACTTCGGTTGAAGAGTTGAGAAAAACAATCATTTGTAGATCAAGCCTGAAGGAAATTATCTATTCTTGTAGTTAATGGAGCATCACCACAAGTGGTTGGCTACGTTTGGTGACTTAGGGTGAGGTTTTGTCTAGGTCTTGGTGGCGGATGCATCTGCCCATACTGCGTGGTGGACGGGATCGGAAATCGGGAGAGACTGGTGGAGGAAGACCTTTTGACCTCTCCAGCAGGACTTTCTTGACCCATCGCGTTTCACCGCAGTGGGAGGGATGATTTCATATATCCGTTACTCTGACCCCCAGATTCCTACCCACCCCTCATACCTTTTTCCTTTCCAGAACTACCTCTCCTTCGTTTCCTTAAAACACATCATCCTCAAAGAAGGCATAACCCTGAGGTAAATTATTTTCCTCAAGGGCCTCCTGTGTGTAGTTCCTCCTGTTTAATGTTCAAAAAATTATGTTTTCTGCTTCAGCTAAAACAAAACTCTTGAAATGCGAGTTTTTGTTTTGAAATGAAATTTATACATATTTTCTGTATTTTCCATCATTAGCTGTGAAGTTATTAGAAGCGGAGAAAAATAAAAAAATCTATTTGTTCAATGGGGACAAAAGAGTGCTGAAATTAAAAACCTGCACAAAAATATGAAGAAGTAATAATTTGCTATAAATTCAGTTTGCTCACACTGCAGTCTTCCTGCTGGTTAATGGACTCCGTGCAGAAGCTGTTAACCGTCGTGATGCTGACATTCTCACATTGCTCCATCGGAATCATCCTAAGATGAACCCTTTGCAGCTGATCCCGGTTCCTAGCCCAACCGAGTGTGTTGCAATAAGATAGGTTAGCATTAGTCTTCACTTGCGGCAGGCAAATTGGCCGCACAAAGTCAGACATCTTGACGGGCTCCTCCATCTTGATGAGGACGATGGTGCTGCCCTCTACCGGGGACTTGAGCATGCCGACGATTCGGCGTTCTTGCAGCCAGGGAGAGGCACTGGATACTCTGACTGCGCCCATTCTCGCTATCCATTCCGCTTTTGGCTGTCCCTGAGTTGTCAACACACAGAGTAAATATATACTGGATGCAATTATTTGTATTAAATCTATTAACAAGTTATTGCTGGAATATTGATAAAGCTATCAAAGTGGAAGAATTTTACTGGAAAACATAGCAAAAACAAGGTTCTTTGGTTTCCTGTAGCAAAGTAATTTTTTTTTATATTTAACCTTACTGAATTAAGTACATACCGAATTAAGTAATACTTATTTAAGTCACATCGAATTAAGTAATTCTGAATTTAATAATACTGAATTTAATAATTGGTAAGTCTGTGAATTGCACAAATTGGAAAATAATTTTTCTAAAAAAGAATATCTGAAAGTAAGACTAGCAGTTGGATGGCTGGAGTGAAATTATACGTACTATATGATTTAGTTTTATACACAAAATGTATCTATTTGAAATGTTTGCAAACCTGGAAGCATGACGCTGTTGTAATCAACCACTCTGGAGAAACAATAGTGGCATCGCAGACATGAGAATCTTCCTTCAAAAGCAACGCATGCCACGGCCAGTCTCCATAGGCTGAGACCTTACCCAGTCCATCTATTCCTGTCACCTCCCTAGTGGACTGCTTACCACAATCTGAAACAAACATAGATACATTAACATTGTAACTGTTGATTACCTGTGAAAAATCACAGGATTAAAATAAAACTTTAAAATGCTAGGGCAATTAAAAAGGGTAAGTTCTACTTTTAAAAATGGCCCACACAATGTAAGCCATAAGAAGCACATTTCAAACAAAGAATAAAAATAATTGTCTGGAAAAATACAGTAAGAGGAAACGTTTGAATACCCTATAGTATTAAATATAGTAAAACAGTGGCAATATCAACAACTCAAGCCGCTAGAGGCGCTAGTGTAGCATATTGACTTTGACATTTCTTTCAATGGCAGCAAATTGAATTTATTTAGTACTTGGTGGGGGTGTTTTGCCCTTTCTAATTTGTATATTGATCAATATTGATAAGAAATAAATATAAATGCCCGAAAAAATAATCTGTCGGCGCAGCTTATGCATTTCATAATTGCAAACAACAAAAACACTCCCAAGTCGTTTTCGGGATGCCAAAAAACGTTGTTAAGTTAGTTGGTGAAATATAATACAAGTTCATTAAATCATAGCAAATAAAATGTTCTTGATTACATAAAAAGTAAATTATACCTACCGTGAAAAATATAATTTTAAAAATGTTAAGGTTAATTCAGCATAGCTACGTAAGTTCCTTGTAGCATTCTGTGTTCATGTTGAAGTTATAAATCATTGTTAATGTTGATGTTAAAACACATTTTTGCAAATGATATATATTATATTGATAGGTATATAATATAATATATTGCTATATATGTTACAAAAAAATCATTTTCGCTCAAATCATTACAAAAAACTTCCGCATCTCTGGTGCGATAAGCGTAAGGATGTATTACCCATTCTACTGGTTTCAATATGTAGTTTCCTTTTGATAAAATATTCTTCCATACAAAAGACAAAAATTTGAAAATGGGAAAAACTTGGTTTACTTTTTTATATACATATATGTATAGTTGGGACCAGTGGCGGTTCTTCCCTTTGGTCAATTGGTGTTTGACCCCCAAAATTATTATAAGACAATACATAATAATAATAAATGATGTGCATCAAAACAACTGGTCTTATTCTTAATTTATTTGTAATATACTGCGAAACAGCAGAGATGTGAGCGGCGGCAGCGAGTGACGAGCAGTGACACCTGTTGTCTCTAATAGAAGCTTTCATTCACAAGTCCACACGATTCGCTGGGTCAATTTAATGAATGTCCTCAGTTTTGGCATCTTCCGTCCCCATGGCGCCATAGAATAAACGAAATGGCACTATGTCTTTCGTCGAAGTAAAAATTAGGTAACGAAGAAAGCTTAGGGAAGACTAGGTCATGGCCGTGAGGGAGACAGCATAATATATATTATATGTTTTTAAGAGATGGTGACATATGTCTGTTTTTCATTTTACACGCTTGTCGTGGAACATTTGTTGTTTTTCAATTGCTTCACACCCAGTAT